>NW_027445895.1:305000-334882 GCF_038048845.1 Mixophyes fleayi | reverse complement strand
TCCGTGGGGCGAGACTCAGCACAACAGCTTATTAGGAACATTTTAAAGAAATGCAGGTTGCCCAGAGACCCAGCCCACAATGGGAACAGCCTGGGGGGCAAATGTCCCCTTGCCCCCCCCCCCCCCCCCCCCCCCCTAGCCCAGGCAGCTCCTGATTGCATACAAAAATCAGGCAAACCTATGGCACTGGGGGTAAATTATAAAATGGAAACAAGATGAAATGTTTGAAATAAGTATCACACTTTTCAGCTGTAATGTTCCTGTTTCACTGAACCACACTTTCTAGGTGGTGTAAACTAAACGTTCACACAAGACATGTAAAAATAAAGCATCCAGGGCTAATTAGATAAGTCATACCAATGAATGCGTCATATTTCTATAAATACACAGTGAGTAAGACCAGCGCTGATTAAATAAAAGCACAAGTCAGGTTTTATAAGACAACCAAGTGGGGGGGAGGGGGGGTTGCCAGACTTACACTAATACATTGACATGTCACATACCTTCCATTCCCTGACCTGTCTTCCTTAGAGATTCCACTATATCACTTTTCTGCCTGTGTGTTCCCTTTCAATAATCTAGTAAAGCTTTCACCAGGGGCCCACAGGTTTCCTGACACAAGCCTGTACAATTATACAGACTATAAATGGCTATTTCTCTCCCTGATGGTAAGCTGTGTGCTAAAGGTCCAAAATATCCCCAAAATACTGTCATCCTTGATATTGCACCCTTAAACTGTACCTGTCGTGTGCTCATATTGGGAGCAATATTGGTGGTCCTGCCACACACATCTCTCTCGTGGTTCTGAGTAGAGATGCTCAGGCTCGGTTCCCCGAGAACTGAACACACCCGAATTTAGCAAATTCGCGCTTTTTTGGATTTGAAAACGAGGCAAAACGTCATCGTTACGTTGTCAGATCTCCGGCCTCACGATTTTTGGATTCCTTTTTAAGATCCAACATAATGGTGGGTGGGGAGGGAGGGCGGTCCCAAGGACAATTCCATCTTGCACCATTTTTCTTTTCTGCCACTGCTGTGTGCCAATGTTTTCTAGATGTGCTAGGAACTGCCGTGTGTTGTGTCATTGCTCTGTCGCTTACCATCCAGCCAGGTCGCTGCAGTATGTGTTTGAAAGTGTATGAAAATAATACTGTGACCTGTGAAGTGGTCAAAATTGACTGCAAATAACTTGAAATTAGTGTTATTGAGGTTAATAATAATGTAGGAACAAAAAAAGAGCAAAATTATGTGACTAGCATATTTTAGGATTTTTTCTAAAAAAATCCAAAACCAAAAAACGAAACTAATCTAGATCCAAAACCAAAACCAGTTCACGGGGGTCAGTGAGCATCTCTAGTTCTGAGTAACATTCCTAAACCCCACGTTCCCCCCAACCCTCCCTCCACTTGTTACATATGACCCCCCCCCCCCTCTGTCAACCCTGTGTCACATATTTCTTCCACCCTCCCGCCCCTTGTCACACATGACCTGGAATCTCCCATTGTCACATGTGATCACCCACCATTCTTCCCTTGACACATATGACATGCACTATCCCTCCCATTGCCATATATGACTCACTCCCATACATATATATAACCTCTTCCCTTTATGTGTATATGCCCCAAATCCACCCCCCCTCAGAGGTGTAAGGTCTGGTGAAGGAGTTCTCTGGTCTTCACAACCTATGACTACTGCCCCATGCAGGATAGAGCTCAGAGTGCCGATGGCTGACACTGATGACATCACCAGCGCACTAAGCAGACCACTCAGGTCATGGGGCAGCTGCTTTGTATTGGAGTGCAGCTCCGCTGGCACTAATATCAGCGTTTGATATTGGGCAAAACTAAAAAAAGGCCTTATTACCGTAAAAACTCCTTCCTTTTTTCTCCTTTGATAAATCGTCCCTATGGTTACCCCCACTCCCCTCTTCCTATCATAACACTGACCCTGTCACACGCAGCTCACTTATCACTCGCATAACCAAACTAATTAGACAGGAAACTCCTCCCACAAGCGTTGTGGCCTGGGCGATCGCCCCTATTACACAGCCGTAGTTACGGCCCTGCAACCAAGGACCAATCATGGCTGCCTGTTGTGTGTACACAAACCCACATCAAAAATAAAGATAGAAAAATGTTAGGCGGGGCAGCACGGTGGATCATTGGTTAGCACTTCTGCCTTACAGCACTGGGGTCATGAGTTTGATTCCCGACCATGGCCTTATCTGTGTGGAGTTTGTATGTTCTCCCTGTGTTTGCGTGGGTTTCCTCCGGGTGCTCCGGTTTCCCCCCACACCCCAAAAACATACTGGTAGGTTAATTGTCTGCTATTAAATTGCCCTTAGTTTCTCTCGGTCTGTGTCTGTGTGTGTGTTAGGGGATTTAGAGTGTAAGCTCCAATGGGGCAGGGACTGATGTGAGTGAGTTCTCTGTACAGCGCTGCGGAATTAGTAGCGCTATATAAATAAATGGTGATGATGATGATGATGATGAAGGTCTGTGTCCCTTTAATAAGGACCTGAATATCACAGGATATGTCACTCAGCAAATGTAGGATTGCCAAAAGATAGATTTTAAAGCCCACATGGAGCGCTGAATCTTGGATAAACATATTAAAGTTAAGATTGGTCCGAAAGTGCTCAGAAGACGGCTCAATAAGTCATTAATAAATATCTTGTTTTTTAATAAATGTTCCATAATCTGTTATTTCAATGCATACTGCACACAAATGTTGTAATCACGGATATATTTACTTCCAATGGCGTGGTCACGATAAACGGGAGTGTCTAATATGGATTCCTGGAACCGGTCAATGCTACAATCAAAACCAGATTTATGTAATGATCAGCTTGCACTTTCCTCCTACTCATTTGAGTTGCTTGGCTGATTCTCCTGGCCTTAAACCGTGAATGGTTTTAATCAGAATTTCATGTAGAGAGAAAACAATGGTTTCCTAGATGAAACACAATCAACACGGCAATTATCTTTGTTTTTAGAACATGTAACTTGATAAACGTGTGACATGTAGACCATGACACCAAAGTCAACGAACTTTGGAGCTTTGTGACAAAGCATTATTAGTTAAACATTGGTACCCCCATCTGTGTGTGTATATATCTTAAATGTATAACCCTCCGTATACGCTCTGATCTTAATAACCATGTATAACTAAAGTGACCAGTAAGCATTTAACATCAAGAGACAAGGGGGTATATTTACTAAACTGCGGGTTTGAAAAAGTAGAGATGTTGCCTATAGCAACCAATGAGATTCTAGTTATCATTTATTTAGTACATTCTACAACATGACAGCTAGAATCTGATTGGAGGGATTTGGATTGGCCAATAGTCCACGTTACTATACCGTAGTTCTCTACCAGCACTTAGCCAAACAAGTATCCTTGTTAAAGTATTGTCCAGTCTGTGTATTTATATTGGAAAAAGTGTCAAAGTAGAAGAAATTTTTTTGAATACTGTATAGTCTGACATTTTTAATAACATTAATGGGTGTCAGAGTGAGTGCCTAAAGTGTGGCTTAAGGTGAGATCCGTCTATTTACTGTGAGGTCTGGGTTTTCTGCGTCTCGACGGTGAGCTAGTTATCAGCCATTTTCTTGTGGTGCCACTGTTTGTACTCACGCAGGTTTTTAATCAGACCCAGAAGAGATTGATATATATATATATATATATATTTTTTTTTTTTTAACTTTATGTATTACTGTTGTGACGCTATACAATTACATGTGGTTTGGAAGCTTTCAGTCCCTCGGGCCATTCGCTGTTGTAAGGATATATGGTCAGATTTAAAATCCAGCGTCTAGGGAAATATATTCTTGTCTGGACAGTGAAGTCTGATTTTGAAAAAAAGAATTAGACATTTAAACCGTTATGATTGTTGTCCATAGCAACGATGGGCGAGCAATCACCCTGCGGATTATAGAATACTGGCAGTCATAACATTCTACTAATGAATAACAAGCATCTGAGTGTGTGCAATATATATCTATATCATCAATATTTACAGAATGTTACATGTTTACTTTACTGAATTATAACGTTTCACTATATTTGTTACTCTTGACAGATAACATTGATACAGTCTTGGTTTTGTTTTTTCATTTGAATTCATTTTGTATCTATGTGCAACAAACTTTTGTTTTCACTTTTGAGGCTACATTAGGTGAGTCATTTAAATTATATTGCAGAATTTTCTTGCATCACCCACTTAGCTACTTTCTAAGATTGTTTTCTGTTATTTTCCTGCTACTATTTTCCTGCATCGCTGAGTTAAATCTTCCAATTAGTAAATGATCTGCCCAATTTTTGTTTACCATTTTATTTTTGTTATTTCAGAAAGCCAGGATGAGGTGTAACCCCTAGCAACCAATCAGATAGCAGCTACCATTAGTGTGAAAACACTAGACTGCTACAAGTTGATATCTGATTGGCTGTTGTGATTGTAATGGTTTACAGCACATTATTGCTGATTGTACCCTGGTATATTGGCCCTACAGCATTATACTGTGCAAAACACACACTTTCAGTAGTTGTAATGACAAATAACAAATGATCAGTTTGGCCCTACTTGCTTAATTTGAATTAGGGCTCGGTTTAGACAATTGTTTTGTAAAAGCCTATAGCAACCAATCAGATTCTAGTTATCATTTATTTAGTGCATTCTACAAAATGACAGCTAAAATCTGATTGGTTGCTTTAGGCAACATCTCCACTTTTTCAAACCCGCCGTTTAGTAAATATACTCCTCTGTCAATTATGTCTTCTTATGTCTGAAGAGGTGCAACGGAGAAGGAACGCAGGCAAAGTACATTAAAGGCACATCCGAGCAAATGCAGACGGAATCAGAACCAGATGCAGTCACAGAGTTTTGCAAATAACTTGCAAACTGTTATTGAGCCCTTAGTAGTCGCACGGCCATAGATTAATGATTTGCGTTTAATCAAACGTGCAAAAAACATTTTTTATGCATGTTGGGAGAATGTTGCTACTGTATTAGCTAGGTCATTCAAGTTTTAATTATGCTTCATAGCGATTTTGTACAATATAGCTAATAAGACGTAAGTAAGGAAGTGTGTCCATTGTCAGGCGAAGACATCTACTACTCATTCAGGCCTTCATTCACACCGGTATGCAACATTTTCAATCGCAAGTTATGCTTACACTTGTGATCCTTTCTGAAGCAGGCCCTATATTATTATTGCCACTTATTTATATAGTGCCACCAATTCCACAGCGCTGTACAGAGAACTCACTCACATCAGTCCCTTACTGTCTTAATTCTCTAACACACAGACAGACACACACACACACTAGGGTCAATTTGTTAGCAGCCAATTAACCTACCAGTATGTTTTTTTGGAGTGTGGGAGGAAACCGGAGCACCCGGAGGAAACCCATGCAAACACGGGGAGAACATACAAACTCCTCACAGCTAAGGCCATGGTCGGAAATTGAACTCATGAGCCCAGTGCTGTAAGTCAGAAGTGCTAACCACTGAGCCACTGTGCTAAGTGGTTAGCACTAATATTTGATGAAACAGGAGATGAATTAGTTAATATATGTTTATTAGTCTATATTCAGGATCAGGCTAGGCTGGGGGGCAGGGGAGCATCTGCTTTAAATCCCCCTTCCCTCCCGGGCCGGTCCCATACCGGGCTATCTTGCGTTGGGTCAAATGCATTTTTTTCCCTTTAGAATGTTCCTGATAGGCTGCTGAGTCTAGTCTTGCACCCCGGTGCTAACATTTGCCACCCCTCCCCTGTTTATATTGTATAAGTATATTTGTGACACAATAGAAGATAGAATACATGAGTTAATGAACAGACTTTTAAAGATCATTTCTGTATTAATATCTGGTAGATTGAAAGAATTCAGTGGAAGAAAACGTCTGCAGCATCTGCCAAAGGAGTGGACTGTGTGGGAGTAGACGGACCTATCCCCACTTCTGATTTGTACATACAATCTGGTTTTAATTGGAATAAATCCCTTGTATGCCGGAATGCTGAGTGCACGTTAATATTCTGCCAGCGTTTTTTTTTTTCTCTCTCTCTGAAGACATCAGATTGATTTAGTTGATGTTGTGAGTATAGGCTGATCGCTGACAGTAGGAAACATGCTGCTGGTGTCTTGTGACCAGTGTGCCTACAGGACACTGCAGAGAACGGGGGCATCACACTGGGAGGTCACCTAGCTTATTGTGTATGGTGAACCCTGGCACAGTGACCTTCTGCACTGCAACAGACACCAGATGTGTAGTTCTGCAAGCTCCGCACTAGCCAGTAATAGCCAAATGTTCTGATATTTGCAGCTAAGTCTGACAAGCTGGATGTATAAGCCTAGATATAGCTGTGTATCTAATATCACAATAATACCACATCAGTTTTACACGTTAGCCTAGCCCAGTGGTTCTCAAACTTTCTCAGTTCGAGGCACCCTTAGGGTCACCATCAATTTTCCAAGGCACCCCTAAGCCAAACTTGTTACCGGGTAGTTGAGTCAAAATAATGTAAGATGTATTTAGGCCCCTTCACCATCATATTGTTCCCCTTCATCATATCACTGCGCCCCGTCACCATATCACTGTGTCCCCCTTCGCCAGCACATGGTCTGTGTCCCCCTCTTCATCAGCTCTCACTCTGCCCCCCCTTCATCAGCATCTCTCTGTTCCCCTTCAGCATCTCACTCTGTCCCCCCCATTCAGCATCTCTGTCCCTCTTCAGCATCTCTTTCTGTCCCCCCTTCAGCATCTCACTCTGTCCCCCCCTTCACCATCTCACTCTGTCCCCCCCCTTCACCATCTCACTCTGTCCCCCCCTTCATCATCTCACTCTGTCCCCCCCTTCAGCATCTCACTCTGTCCCCCCCTTCAGCATCTCACTCTGTCCCCCCTTCAGGATCTCACTCTGTCCCCTCTTCAGCATCTCACTCTGTCCCCCCTTCAGCATCTCACTCTGTCCCCCCTTCAGTATCTCACTCTGTCCCCCCCCTTGAGCATCTCACTCTGTCCCCCCCTCAGCATCTCAGTCTGTCCCGCCCCCTCAGCATCTCAGTCTGTCCCCCCCTTCAGCATCTCACTCTGTCCCCCCTTCAGGATCTCACTCTGTCCCCTCTTCAGCATCTCACTCTGTCCCCCCTTCAGCATCTCACTCTGTCCCCCCCTTCAGCATCTCACTCTGTCCCCCCCTTCAGCATCTCACTCTGTCCCCCCCCTTCAGCATCTCACTCTGTCCCCCCCTTCAGCATCTCACTCTGTCCCCCCTTCAGCATCTCACTCTGTCCCCCCCCTTGAGCATCTCACTCTGTCCCCCCCCTTGAGCATCTCACTCTGTCCCCCCCTCAGCATCTCAGTCTGTCCCGCCCCCTCAGCATCTCAGTCTGTCCCCCCCTTCAGCATCTCACTCTGTCCCCCCCTTCAGCATCTCACTCTGTCCCCCCCCCCTTCAGCATCTCACTCTGTCCCCCCTTCAGCATCTCACTCTGTCCCCCCAGAGACAATGGGGGGGAATTCAATTAGCCACAAAGTGTCTCGCGACCCTTCTGGAGATTTTAACAGAAATCTCTGCTCAATTTTCCTTGCACCTCTTAAGAAGATTTGTACCGTAATTGCCGGCAATGTGCGTGACGCGTTGTCCGTGCGCCACATTGCCGGCAATTGGATTCTCCCATATATTCTGAAGCTCCTTTTGTCAAAACCAATTAACCTATCAGTATATGGGGAAACCAGAACAGCCAGTGAGGGGCCACACAAACAAGAGGAGTACATACAAGTTACATTTAGATAGTTGGTTTGAATTGAACCCATAGCTTCAGGTATGTAAGATAGCAAAGCTAATCACTATGCTCCCTTGTGCAGGCAGATAGTGCATCAGTAATCCCAAGTTCATATCACTCATTTATTGCTCCAGACTTTCCAATGTGATCTAAGACATATATGTTCACACCTAAACTCCCCAATTCCCGACCTTGGCTTTATCTGTGTGGAGTTTGTATGTTCTCCCCATGTTTGCGTGGGTTTCCTCCGGGTGCTCCGGTTTCCTCCCACACTCCAAAAACATCCTGGTAGGTTAATTGGCTGCTATCAAATTGACCCTAGTCTGTCTGTGTGTGTCTGTGTGTGTGTGTTAGAGAATTTAGACTGTAAGCCCCAATGGGGCAGGGACTGATGTGCGCGAGTTTTCTGTACAGCGCTGCGGAATTAGTGGCGCTATATAAATGGTGATGATGGGTCTTCGTGGACTGTTCCGGAGACACGTTTCACTGGATTGAATCTCCACCTTAATAATAATAATAATAATAATAATAATAATGTAATAATGTTAATTTAATCTTAAATTAATGTAACTGTAAAGTAAACAGATAGAACGGCGCAGACCGTTGTGCACCAGGTAAAGTACGGGAAAGTCTGGTTTTTGCTGTAAGGCGAGAAAATAGTGCACAGAAAAAATATGAGCCAACCTATAATAACCAAATCAGACATTTGCTCAACCTGCTCTAGAAACTACTGATTATAAAGTCTGACAAATAGAAGCAAAACAAACTCCGAGATTACCATGGTAAAAGCCTAAACTAACATGGAATTTTACTGTAATTTAGTAGGTTACGTTACCATGGTGATCGTCTGGGCTTTTGCACGGTAAAGCTGATCGTAGCCAGTTGCTATGAATTACAGCTGCATTACTTTGTTACATAAGTGAGTTACTATACAATGAAATAGAATCATAGATGTTCTACTAAACCTGTAATTGTTCCATAAAATATAGTTTATGTTGGCTCTCGGCCAGGATTAAAAGAAAATATCAAAAGAAATGAAAGAAGGAAAAAAGAACGACGTCACAGAGTACGTGTCTGTTCGGGGATGTATTTAGTCCTGTGTTTTGGTGATCGCTCTGTTATTAAAGATGGATTCCACTGTCACAGGTCCCCCGCTGGCAATCACTTAAACATTCATCCACAAACGTAATCTATGTGGAATGTCTCTGGGGAATTCTGAGAGCACAAAACTGTTTCTTAATAAGACCTCAGCTATAACCTAGTTTTGTCATATTTCACTGAAGGCTCCGCCACAGTTCTCGGCAAACACACTGTGGACCATTTCCATCCACGTGGATGACCGCCAAGGGAAACTTTAAGGGGGAACTCCAATTATAACGTGTTTGTAATATATTTTGCATTACCTGCCTACATAATATTACGTCCAGAGTCCAAAGCTTTCATCTATCGTCACAGAGGACCAGTATCTTGCATATGTGTGATTCAGGAGAAGGGGGCGGGTCATTGACAACATAGCTGCATTAATCAGGCAAGAGGTTGTCAATGAAAAATACTGGGTAGCTGTTATATAACTTACTCTAATTAAGCAAAATAGTACATAAAAACAGTGTTTCAAAGTATCCAATCAACATCCATATCACTGCAAATGTTACTTTGGGGGTGGAGTTCTTCTTTAAAGGCAAACGTGGCTTTGTATAGTGTTCGTATTATAGTTTGATTTTTTTATTGTCTTTTTGGTATTTTTGAGGTTCTCCAGGATTAAGAAGGACTCTGAAGTGCCAGAGATTTTTATAATGTACCAGAATTATAGGGCAGCACGGTGGCTCAGTGGTTAGCACTTTGGCCTCACAACACTGGAGTCTTTAGTTCGATTCCCGACCTTATCTGTGTGGAGTTTGTATGTGCTCCCTGTGTCTGCGTGGGTTTCCTCCGGGTGCTCCGGTTTCCTCCCACATACTGGTAGGTTAATTGGCTGCTATCAAATTGCCCTTAGTTTCTCTTGGTCTGTCTGTGTGTCTGTTAGGGGATTTAGATTGTAAGCTCCAATGGGGCAGGGACTGATGTGAGTGAGTTCTCTGTACAGCGCTGCGGAATTAGTGGCGCTATATAAATAAATAGATGATGATGACAATAATACCCTCAATGCATTAAACAAAAAGCTTCACAACCACCAAAACACCTTAATGTAAATTATAATTTTGCCCACTAGCTATACCCTATTAGGTATTCTTCGATAGTTTAAGCATATTACCTTTCCAATCCCCCCTGCAGTGTATCAGGTGCCCTTTGCTTCTACCATAACTACACATTACTGATATGACACATGAGCAGACACATATTCTTGAGATATTACCAAGGCTCCGGCTGGAAGAGCCGTGTTTGTGAGCAGCCATTCCTGTGTACTGAGAGGAAATCTTAATCTATCACAAGAAAAGCAGGAAACTGTCTCACTAGTTATTAGGGGGGGGGAGGGTAAAGAAAGTCTTGGGCTATGGGACGCGGGAAGGAAAAGGAAACCATCAGGTGGTACCACACGTGGCATTGCTTAATGACCGGAAGGGAAGCATGGCAGCGGCACCCAATCAGTGACAGAGGAGATGGAATGGCCTTGGGACAATGGGAGACCATGTGATCTACTATCAGAGGCTGAGTAATATAACTAGTATATAAACCTGTCTCTCTGTCTCTGCATTTATGTGATAGTGTGTGTATAAATATATATTATTATTAGTATTACAATTAACCTTTATTTATAGCCACATGTAGTCCACAGCCCTGTAAAGAGGGAAAGCAACAAGACAGCACATTTTATAACCGTACAATATAATAAATAAATAACACTACAATTTTCAGCACAGCTACTGGGGTGCAAGGGCATAGGCAAACCGAGGGGGTTTCCTAGTGCCTGTAAACCCCCCTCCAAGCCTGGGGCACTGTATAATTGAGGTGGCTGAGCAGCCAAGCACTGTCTAATATTATAGCCACACCCCCATGCATGCTGGTCATGCCCACTGGCGGCGTGGTGTGGAAACCCCCCTATACAAATACTGCGTTTGCCCCTGAAGGGGTACATTCAGCTACCATTAGCGTGAGCGCAACTAGCAGGTTTAGAGCCACTGATAGAGGTGCAAAGACAATGGAGAAGTAGAGTCAATAGGCAGATAGCCCAAGGAGGAGGTGCGCAGTGTAGCTGGTGAGCAAAAGCTATGAGAACAGGAGGGAAGAAGGCCCTGATCACAAGAGCTTACAATCTAAAGGGAAAGGGGCAGACAGACGGTTGACACATGGGGGTGAGCCAATGTAAGGGGATCTGAGGGCAAGAAGCAAGAGTGAGAGAGATGGAGGATGAAAGAGAGTCAGGTATACTACATGGTTAAGTGGAGGACTGGTCAGGTTTTCTAAACAGAGGGGTTTCCAATGACCTATAAAGGTTTTTACACAAAGTTAGGAGAGTTACTTCGTACCTTGGCAAAACCATGTTGCATTGGAGGGAGGTAAATTTAAAATGTGGGGACAGATTTATAGTTGGGGTAGGACATGTCCTAGATGAACTTTAAATTTCAGTGTAAAAATAATCAAGTACTTGTGTGCTACATGAAAAAAGAGCCAGTATTTAACTTATGTGCAAAATAATAAACTAATTTGCACCCCTTGCATTGTAACATGGTTTTGTCCAGGAGAAAACGTACTCGTTTTTTTGCCTTACTTTCCTTAAAGAATCAGGCCCGGTGTCTTCTGATATCTTTATACTTTACCGTAGAGAGTGTATTATTCCTTTTATACACAAGTTACACAAGTGATCCTCACATCCAAGTATGTTTTAAAATAATTAGCAGGGATGATGTCACAGAATCCAAAAGACTTATCCTGTATCCTACAGAAACCATGCAGGTATTTGCTGACCAAGATATACTAATAAAACCACATTGTATCCACATTTGTACATAATAATCGTCAATGTATTGCTTTGTGCAGTGCATTGCATTCTGGGTATTCTAAGCATTGGGCTATCTAGCTCTTATATTTTCTAAATATTAAAATTCTCCCCTATATTAAACGTTAGCAGACACATTAGTCATAAAAATGGCACTGAAAGTTGTCATTCAAAGTAGTCACTTTGGAACTATTATTGTTGTCATTTATAGCCACTATTATAATAATTATATACTGTACACCTTAATAATTAAAAATCTCAAAAACATTTTTTGTTTTTTTTTCATTCCGCTGAAGTAGCGCCCTAATTTGCGCCGGTCGCGTCTTCGGCCCAATAGGCCAATTTTGACCTCCACAAAATACGACTGTCCTGCCAGAAATGGCGTTGTATGGTGCTGATTAAATCCATCATTGTTGGAAACGTCTCGTCATGTGTTAGATTATCCCACCAGTAAACATATCCTGCGCTGGATGCCGGTGACCCCGCTCTATATACAGTCAGACACATGCTAGTAATTACATCTCTGTACAGTGGTGGTCCTACAGACTGTCCTGTAATGGGCTCTAATTGTGGATAACATACTTGGAATTCCTGTCATCTGAGTAACAGAACAATATCACAGGTCTCTTCTCACTGGTCACTGTGACAGTGGTTACACCCAGCTCCCACAATGCCTCATTTCCTACCCAGGATCCTGCTATGGGCTGGTGTGAATGGGACCACATTGGAGGTATTTAATTAGTAAACAGCTTATTACAACAGTGACACCAGTCACAGTGCTGAATCACTGGTGTGTGACGTCTGTTTTAAAGGGATATTACAATTAATTCAAGGTGACAGTCCCAGTTATTACAACTAGCCCCATGCAAATTACAAATTGAACTGTTACTCGCCTATTGTGGTGCAAATGTGCCACGTTATCATCATGATCATCATCAGCTATTTATATCATACTTGCCAACTCTCCCGGAATGTCCGGGAGACTCCCGCATTTTGCGAGAGTCTCCCGGACTCCCGGGTGAGTGTGGCAAAATCCCGGATCGGAAGTGGGCAGAAAAAGGTCACAAACGCCCCCCACTGTCAAATGACGCCTTTTGCGTCATGACGTCACGGGGGCGGGTCCAAAATGATGCGGATTTTGGAGGCCCGCCGCCCGTGACGCCCACCTCCCCCGCAGGCTCCCGGATACCAACATTGTAAAGTTGGTAAGTATGATTTATATAGCGCCACTAATTCCGCAGCGCTGTACAGAGAACTCACTCACATCAGTCCCTGCCCCATTGGAACTTACAGTCTAAATTCCATAACATACACAGACACACAGACCGAGAGAAACTAAGGTCAATTTAATAGCAGCCAATTAACAGCAAAGTGTATTCAACTAATACAACACTATCATTATCATCATGTTTTGCGGAACAAGAGAGTGTTTATAGGGGCACTCCCGAGTTTGATGGAGGCCACAGAAGGTTTTTCTCTTTGCAAAAGTACTTGATTTTTGGATCTGCATTCCTACAATGGGCCTGATTCATTAGTAAGTTTTCTCCTGAACAAAACCATGTTACAATGCAAGGGGTGCATATTAGTTTAATATTTTGCACATGAGATAAATACTGGCTGGTTTTTTTATGTAGCACACAAATACTTGTCAGCGTTATTTGTGCACTGAAATTTAATGTTGATCTAGGACAGGCTTGACTAGCCTGTGGCACTCCAGGTGTTGTGAAACTACAAGTCCCAGCATACCCTTCCAGCAATAAGCTGCTATATATTGGCAAAGCATGCTGGGACTTGTAGTTTCACAACACCTGGCGTGCCACAGGTTAGCCAAGCCTGATCTAGGACATGCCCTACCCCAACTATAAATCTGTCCCCACATTTTAAATGTACATCCCCCTCCAATGCAACATGGTTTTACCAAGGTTCAAAGTTACTCATTTTTTTTGCTTTACTTTCCTTAATGAATCAGGCCCAATGTGTTTTAATAGGGTGCAGTTCCCAAAATCAGAATGTGGGCGTGCTGCTATGTGGAAAATAAACACGTATGTGCAGAATTAACATGTAACTCTACCTAAAAATGAAAAAAGTTTCATTAACATTGTTATGCAGAGTTCTACAACCAATTTTGTGCCTAAAATCGCATGACTCTCAACTGTTCCAATTCTGGCCGAAGCAACATTAATAAGAATTCAGCCTATTATTTCTCTTGATTCTAGTGACATCATTGAGATGCCTCTCTGATGTCATGGTTCATAGGCTGTCACGTCACCCCGTAAGCCAGGATTTGTGCCCTGACTGCTTGTAATGTAGGCAGGTGCCAATGCAAACATTTCAAAATTGCTGGGCACGTAACAGGGGCTTTTGTACCCCTCTAACCTTTTTGCTGCTGTGTCATGATTTCCCTAATTTGGGGAGGTATGACATTGCAATAATATAGGATACTTCTTGTGCAATTAGTCAATACTGAGAAACAAGGACATTTTCTTGTACGTGTCGTTACATCCTGGGACTGTTGGAAATTATGGAAAGTTACCATGTATTTCCCACATGGTCCACCAGTTTCTGAGTTCAGCAGACTAGATGACCGGAACCACATATGAATATTGTTGTCAGTGGTAAGTGTGCTCTGAAAGCAGCATCTGATTGGATCCCGATGACACCTGTCCAATCAGCCGCTCTTTTCAGTGCACACCCACAATTGATGGCACTACACCTTATAGCAGTGGTCAGGGAACAGGGGTAAATTACCCCAAATGGGGTAAAAATGAAATTCCTGGGGGTAATGCTGCTGATTCACATGCTGTCAGTTGGAATGTAGACCCCTTTAAAAGTGAAATTGCTGTTGTACCAGAAGAGCCTCAAGGGTTGGCAGAGTTACTTCTTGAACTTGGATGCAATAATGAAGCATGTATTGCATTTAAACACAAAGCAGATCTATCATATTTTTGGATGTCAACAGCTGCAAAGTAGGGGTGTGCACCGGGCACTTTTAGTGTTTTGGGTTTTGGGTTCTGATTTGTTTTGCCAAAACACCTGACAAAAGGTTTTGGTTCTGATTTAGGGTTTTGGGTTCTGATTTATTTTTAAAAAAGCATAAAAAGCGCTAAAATCCATTTTTTTTGTTTTTTTTTTACACTCCTACGCTATTATTAAACTCAATAACATTCAATAACAATCATTTCCACTAATTTCCAGTCTATTCTGAACACCTCACACCTCACAATATTCTTTTTAGTCCAAAACGTTGCACCGCGGTAGCTTTCTGGACTGCGTAGTGGAGTGGCCCCGGTACCCAATTTGGTACCGGGGCCACAATACCTCCTCCAACTGGTCTCAATTCCACTGCACATATGGCTGCTCCTCCATCCTCTGCAGCATATAGAGGGTGGAGTTCTAGCGTGTCAATACCTCTTGTTTGCGATCATGACAGTGCATTTTAATTATTTTTGGATTTGCCCCCAACACTGAATGTAGTTTAATATCTGATACGCATCTATCTGGACTGCGTAGTGGAGTGGCCCCGGTACCCAATTCACCCTCAACAGGTCTGAATTCCACTGCACAGATGGCGGACACCGGATGGACGTCTAAAACCAACATAGATGTTAAGACCACAGTTCCTCTTTTTTGGGACTGCACAAACAATTAACGTAGTAATATAAATGGAAGTTACTATTTATTTGAACTACATAAAGAAAGAACGTATTAATAAAAATGGCAGTTCCTCTTTTTTGGAACTACAGAAAGAAAGAACGTAATAAAAATGTCAGTTCCTCTTTTTTGTAACTACAAAAACAATGAACGTATTAAATGTAATATAGATTGCAGTACCTATTCTCTGGAACTGCTTAAAGAATGAACGTAGTAAATGTAATATAGATTGCAGTACCTATTCTCTGGAACTGCTTAAAGAATGAACGTAGTAAATGTAATATAGATTGCAGTACCTATTCTCTGGAACTGCTTAAAGAATGAACGTAGTAAATGTAATATAGATTGCAGTACCTATTCTCTGGAACTGCTTAAAGAATGACCGTAGTAATAGAACTGGCAGTTCCTATTTTTTGGAACTACAGAAATAATGAACGTAGTAATAGAAATGGCAGGTCCTCTATTTTGGGACTGCAAGAATATATTGCTCTATAATATTTTTTATACTTTTTCAATTTTTATTTTTTTTTTGGAGATTTTTTTTTAATTTTTTAAAAGATTTTTGGCCAATTAACAAATTGATATGGACTTATCAGAAACAAATACAGGACAAAAGCACCACTGGACTCAGCAGCACAGACACTGCCCAAAGCACCACTGGACTCAGCAGCACAGACACTGCCCAAAGCACCACTGGACTCAGCAGGACAGAGCACTGGGAAAAGTACTACTGCACTCAGCAGGACAAAGCACCACTAGACTAAATAAATCAGCAGGACAGAGCACTGGACAAACTACTAATTCACTCAGCAGGACAAAGCACCACTTTTGTAAAGTTATCAGCAGGACAGAGCACATCAACCTCCCTTTTCAGTAACCACAGGGAGAATGAAGATGGCGGCCGCGAGCGGGGCATTTATGAGATCCGAGTCTCGCGAGATCCGACGCGAGACTTGGATGTCATAGCCTCGTTTTGGATGCATTCGGCGGCCGAAGATGAGCGGGCTCGGATTAGCGAAATCCGAGCCCGCTCATCTCTACTGCAAAGGCATCAAAATTGTACATGAGGAGGCAGTCAAAAAGTTGCTGCCTTTTGCAACAACCTACCTTTGCGAACAAGGATTTTCCACTCTTTAAAGAACATAAAAAAGCAGAGAAATCGACTGGACGCTGAAGACTGTATCCAAATTTTTCTGACATAAAAATGCCCCAATATTGATGCTCTCGTATCAAAAATGAAGCAACATCATTTCTCCAAAACCTGAATTTTTGAAGTTGAAGCTTCCAAAGAAATTTTGAATAGATTCAATAAAATTTGGAATTTCAATAATTAATAATATATGATTTCCTTCCTTTCAAATCAAGGGGGTAACGTCAGCGTATCTAAATATATTTTGGGGTAAAAGGTAAAAATGTTCCCTGACCCCTGGCTTATAGGGTTCAGAAAATGATGGTGTCTGCATCAGTTCACATGGTGAAATTTACGATAAAGGATGTGGATCCAAAAATGGACATCCACTATACTTTTAAACAGAAGACTTACTGAGAATTCCATTTCGAGTTTGGCTTTAATTGTAAGCCATCTAATTCAGCTGGACAGCTTAACGACACAGCCGTGGCTTCCTCACACTGTCAATGTAATAACATGTGTCACTATCTGGGATGGTCTTTGCAGTCTGTTGTGTGACCTTCTGCCTTAGATCTCACCTGCAGTACACAATAAACTAAATTTGTTCTTAGCATTCACTGAGATCAGTGTACATTTCCCGTTTGTGTGGCCCCTTATAGCCCCTTGTTTTGAAACATTGATGGACAGTGTTGTTGTTCTTAGTTTTCACAGCTCGTGTGTACACGAAGCCCAAACAACGTTGGATTTGCCAAAAATGTTGATTATCAGGAAACTCCGGCCTACACTTCACAGTAGCATCGTAAACACAAATTAGAGATAACAACTTCAATCTAGAGAGGAGATGTACCAGAGCTAATCCACAACACTCACTGAATCATTTGACAGATTTTTTTTGGCACAATATGTAGGCGGCCGAAACCAAATTGTCCAGTTTTACTGTGTGACTAAATCGCCTCTTAACTTCTTATCTGTAATATTTTAAATGTGTGGAAAAATCTCAAATTTAGTAATCTTTGGTGAAGAATGAGGCAAAAATTTCTACGTATTTAACAAAATAATAAAAAGTTGAATAAGTATCTCTCCCAATGTCCTGATTTCATTCTTAGTGATGTCATCGGTATCCAGAGAATGGACAGGCTGTCAATTTTGAATATAACAAGCAATGATTATTGTCCACCAGGCATTCGGGAATTTGTACTGAAATCCAGTTTGCTGTAGGGATCAATGATCAGTATTTTCAAAAGCATTCAAGCTACACTGACTGCAACGTAATCTGAACATACCATGGCCGCAAAACAAGCCCTCATGTGTATCTGCCCTTAGAGATAGAGGAATGTTTGTGAATTGTGACTCAGAATGTGGCACTTAGATATCTTCAAGTTCCAATTTTGCTTTCCCATTCCACACTGAATTTGCAATTCACATTTCTCGGAATTTATAGTATATGAATAAAGCTGGGATTACTTTTTTCTGCTCTGTAGTATGCTTGGGGTATGACTGGGAGTATTTAAGGCCAATTTTTGTTGGTGAAATGTGCAAAATTGTGCTGCAGTTGCGTATTTGGGCAAACATTCAGTGGACCCGTTTGGAAAATCTCTAGCTGCACTCTATTATAACGTGCCTCTGTGTTAGAACATGCTTGCCAACTCTCCCGGAAAGTCCGGGAGACTTCTGAAATTCAGGTCAGTCTCCCGGACTACTGGGAGAGCTGGCATTTCTCCTGCATCCCGCAATTCGCTTGTTAAAATGAAGCGATTCACCGAGAATCGCATCATTTTAGCCCCGCCCTCCACGACAAAACATAATTTTACTTGTGGGGGCAGGGCCAAAATGACGCGATTCAAGGCGCCCCGCCCCCTCCCTCTAGTCACGCCCCTTTCCCGGACATCACCTACTGAAAGTAGGCAAGTATGTATTAGAACAATGTCATACAACGAACATATTTGATACACTGGCAATAAATGAGATTATGGTGTCCATAAAGCTTTGCTCTCTACTCTTGAAATGTTTGGAAATTTCTAGGACAGATGTGGTCTGTGTTTTGTCTTGTGTAAAAGACAAATCCAGTATCAGCCAAGTGACCTACAACTGTCCGCGTCTCTTGTTTTATACATCTGCTCTTTTTTTAAACAGTCCACTTATAATTACAATATTATTAAAAAGATCTTTTATAAACTGAAACACAGATATGACATGCATCAGTCATATTTAAAGGTAATCATATATAGTATATGTACAATACACAATAAACTTTGGTCTATATATATTTTGTGCATTATACTTATCTCGTGTTGCGTAGGAACGAACCAATAGGCTGCAGGCTCAAGAACAGTGGTTCAGCACACAAAATGGCTGAGTGGTGTTGCTGAGAGAAAATGGCTGCCTGCACCGTGTGTAGGTGACAGGAACACATTAACGCTGCTCTTTAACAATCTATTCTGTTTATGTGATATAAGTACAACAGAGAGGTGTATAGTTGCCAACTCTCTCAAAATGTCCAAGGGCTCTTGAATTATTGTGAGATAGATAGATAGATAGGTGTATACACGTGGTATATTGTATTTTATCTGCTGCACACACCTTGCAAAGACCGCTATATACCTCAAGGTTGTACGACTGTCATTAACTTCCAGGGACAGTCCCATTTTAATTTCTCCCTGGAAGTGTCCCTATTTTTCAATATTCACCAACAGTACATTGCAGTTTTTGTTTTCTACAATAAATGCAATTTTTACTATCTACTGTTACTCCATCAGCTTTCTAATTTAGAAATGATTAAGGATGACTATGTCAAATACAAACAAATTAGACTACAACCATGTTCAGTAGGCATGTCATACTGAGGGCTGTAATACACCAACATCTACTTAGATCATCCAGGAACGGTGATACACAAAGGAAGAATACAACAGCCATCAACACCAGACTGGTCCAACTGAAAGCCTCCGCGTCCCCATCATTATCTCCAACTCATCCTTGATGTCCAACACAATGAAAGCATTTGATGGTTTGGACTAGGGATGTGCACCGGCCACTTTTGGTGTCTCGTGTTTTGGATTCGGATTTGCTTGAGGTTTTGGGTTCGGATTTGTTTCGCAAAACACCTGACGAAAGGTTTTGGTTCGGATTTATTTTGAAAAAAACATAAAAAGTGCTAAAAACCAGTTTTGTGGTTTTTTTTTCACTCCTACGCTATTATTAACCTCAACAACATTCAATAACAATCATTTCCACTAATTTCCAGTCTATTCTGAACACCTCACAATATTGTTTTTAGGCCAAAAGGTTGCACCGAGGTAGCTTGAGCACATAATGCCCAAAAAAAAGGTACAAGATGGAATTGTTCTGGGCCCCCCCTCCCGAGATTCGACGCGAGACTTGGACGACAGAGCCTCGTTTTCAATTTTTTGCCCGCCGGAAATATCCGAACAGTGCTCGGATCCCGTTCGGATCCGCACTGTTCGGGTGGGCTCGGATTAGCGGAATCCGAGCCCGCTCATCTCTAGTTTGGACAAGATTCTAAGTATGGATTAGGTTTAGCAGGTTACATCGGTCTAATCACCACCACTGGAGTCTTTTACACAACAACTATCTAGTTTTAAAGAAAATATAGGCTGGTTACAGGGATAGAACAGGGCAGCACCTGACACAATAGCAAAATTTGTTGAGGGGGGGGGGGGGTTGCGGTGATGCTATTCTACCCTACCGGGCCCCAGTTCTGTTCTCAGAAGAGAAGTGTGAGGGCCACTTCTGAGCATTCCTGGCTTTGGTGCTCTCATCTCCTGCACCACCTCTAAGTCCACTTACCCACCTCTCCAGGGCCTCTAATCCTGGTCACAGTGTCACTGCACTGCTCATACGCTAATGATTGAATGAGGAAGAGCGCAGTGACACACACTGACAATTCTTCTGCAGTGTTACGAGAGGACAATACATTAGTGAATGAATGAGGAAGAGCGCAGTGACACACACTGACAATTCTTCTGCAGTGTTACGAGAGGACAATACACTAGTAAGTGAACGAGGAAGAGCGCAGCGACACACACTGACAATTCTTCTGCAGTGTTACGAGATGACAATACATTAGTGAGTGAATGAGGAAGAGCGCAGTGACACACACTGACAATTCTTCTGCAGTGTTACGAGATGACAATACATTAGTGAGTGAATGAGGAAGAGCGCAGTGACACACACTGACAATTCTTCTGCAGTGTTACGAGAGGACAATACATTAGTGAGTGAATGAGGAAGAGCGCAGTGACACACACTGACAATTCTTCTGCAGTGTTACGAGAGGACAATACATTAGTGAGTGAATGAGGAAGAGCGCAGTGATACACACTGACAATTCTTCTGCAGTGTTACGAGAGGACAATCTTGAATGACAGCGGGAGTAGAGCGTGTTGAGGGGATGGGGGTTTCTTCTTCTGCTTCCCCGGCTGTTGTTAGTCACCAATGTGCTTCTCATACAGTGACGACATGAGGAAGAGTACAGTGCTTGTCACTGTGCTTCTACCTCATGAAGTAACTGTATGAGGAGCTCCGGGAGGTGTTTAGGCCCTGGAGAAGGAATGGCGGTAGGTCATTCGGAGTGGGTGCTGGTGCCCCTGGTGCCACAGGCGGCCTTTGACAGGAATGCCCTCGGGTGCTCTGTGAAACCACACAAGAGATGAGAAACAAGACCCATGTAATTCGGGATATTTATTACTAACTCATCTCTCTATAACGAATGTTCCACAAAAGGTTTGAATTCTCGGTAAGATACATGAAGTAAACGAGTGTTGTTTATATAGCAATCAGAATTCCCTCTATGTCCCTGGCTTCAAATACTTTATGGAATGTAGTGTGAATACCCAGACTGGTAATGGAAACTTTCTGAATATTTATAGATTGTTATGGGGAGAAGATGCAGAGAAGATTTGGTGTAGGCATCAGGAATGACCAGATGCATAGAATAACGTCATCCTATACAGTAGGTGAAAATATTTATTATTTTAAAAGAAGTCTATAATCAGAGCATTGCCTATGTATGTAACGCTTAGTGTATGCCGTGATCTCATAGTGCAATGCTATAAGTGCCAGATTTAAACTCCATTACAACCTCTAAACTTCAGGCATCCTCTATGGATCCATTAGCGAGTTAATAGGTGGTGATAGAGTTCAGAGTTCGCGTCAATTGCAACTTACTGGCAAAGCAACATAATTCTCGCCTAGGCCGTCTTGTGACAATGAGACGCCGGACTCACTTCTGCAATCAACCACCAAACCACTGGCATACTTCAACTGGTGAATTTGCATCCATGAATGATCGCAGAGGTAGAACCGAAGTGTAATGGACCAAATGTTCCACATGATATATGTGGAGTGTACATAGAGGTCCCAGCAATATAAGGGCCTTTTAGCTTTGTAAATGCAGAAATACACTTGTACCTCCAGACAGCACATCAAGTGGGGAAAGTACAGTGCACAGCACTGCTGGGATTTCGGCCTACTGGGTCACTCTTCAGAACATGCAACTGGGTAATGGGGTCTCTTTGCAAAGTGCCTGGCGATGGGGGTATGTGCCACGTGGATTCTTGGATGTCTGTGAAAATTGTCGGGCAAAGGAGTTTGTTCATCTTGGCTGGTGACAGGGAGTGTGCTGTGGGCTATGAGAGATTGGGCACTCAAGAGAGTAAGAATGAGGGCACGCTGTTGGTATATTCATATGCAGCGGTACTGAAGAGAATAGAGCAGGAGACCCCAAAATTGCAGCCATGCCTGAGGACCTATGTGGTCTTCTCCTGATCCCAATCCCTGTTCTGTCAGTCTAGTTATGAATCTGTTGTATATATCAGACCCATGCCTCTGTTTTTCCATAATGGTCAGGTTCTAGCTGGAAATATACAGTTGTTATGCGTCTATATTGGAAAGCACAGAGCCAAACACATTTGTCTTGGGGCTCTGTCCAGCCAATTTGTACCCCTACTCTCCGCTCTCAGGATCGACTAATAAAACGCTGTGCAAAACTATAAAAATCCAACTTCCAATCACTTTACAGCCATTACTTTCAAAGATCGAACACTCTTCTCAGGGCAGTTGTGTGTTTAAGGATTTTACACTGGTCCCAGTGCTCCTAGACAAGCGCTTCTGCCCGAAATTGCAAATGGAAGGGGCAAGATGTTTCCCATTAAAAGTATACAGTATGGGTGAGACCCGTTGCCCATCAATTCGGCGCTGGTGCAAAAATCCTTCTGCGGAGAGAAAATAATCCTGCGTCTCCCCACAAGGAAAGGAAACTCCCCCAAATATGCGCCCTGCCACCCTTATATCTGGTTCTAGTGTCACGCCGCATGATGTTTTTGCACTAACACTAAGTGCAATAGTGTTCCTACTCTGTACTAGTAACTGTTTTTCTTAACAACAAGATAAAGAAAACAGCGCTATAAAGAGTAAATAAAAGATCAGTCTTTAAATGCTCAATGCTACAATAATGTATAGGAACTGGATCATTATTAGTTATTGAAAATAGGCACACAGACATCTAATTAAAAATAAAACAACATATAGCACATTTTCAAAGACATATACTGTAAATGTAACGAAACATCCTGACCTATGGTTTAAATACTGTATAATATTAATAAAATGTGTTGTATCATACGATGGTTGAAACCTATATCCTATACAAACAGACACAGATATGTTTATTTTTTATTTTCTTTTTAAAAAGGCTTAAAGCTGTGTCACTTCTCCCACTGGTAATCTGGAGATCGTATTTTATCATATCTGAAATTGGCAGCCGACGTCGTGAACATGTTGTCACTTCGGATTTCCACACGTTTACGCCGTGACGCAACAGGACGTGAAAGTCTGCAGTGAGTGGACTTTGTATCTATAATTAGTAGAGGACGTTATGTGGTGACCAATCCGGGGATTTTATCTGATTGCCTTTTTTTATGGTCAAGAGTAATATTTCCCCTAGTCGGGATCTGTCGCAAAGAGCTTTGTGTCTTGCCTGGATTAAAGCATCTGGAAATTATTAAACTGAATTGTCTATGTCTTTTGTCAACCTTGCTACGCAGGATCTTTCATGTTAGGTGTTGTGCAAACACTTTGTTAAAGTGTATTAATACGCGGTTTGAGCCTCATAGGAGGTGGATCTGTCTGCGCTAACAGGGCCTGATTAATCAAGGCACATACTCTGAGCGTAACCCGCGGTCAGTATTATATGTACATGTTTAGGCTTTGTGTCCGCCCGAATGCATCAAGTCACAGATCTCAAAATACCTGTGCTGTTGAACTCGGGGGTAGGTCTGCTGTGCTCAGGGGCGGATCCAGAAGTTAATTGTACCGGGGGCGATTTAGGGGGGGCGATTTAGGCCCGCCCCCTTTTTGACACCTAAGGCTGCTGACGGCTGCACACTATGTGCAGATCCGTTCAGCAGAGAGAGTTAGGGAGAGAGTCCTGCCCGGCTGCTCTGATTGTGTCAATCAGAGCAGTTGGGCAGGACTCTCTCCCTAACTCTCTCTGCTGAACGGATCTGCACATAGTGTGCAGCCGCCGGCAGCAAGCCCCTGCTAGGGGGGGGCGATCGCCCCGATCGCCCCCCCCCCCCTGGATCCGCCACTGGCTGTGCTCTACTATACCGAATGCAGCAGGATGCGTCCAATACCTATGTGGATTATAAATTGGCAAAGGAACGCACCAAAAAATAAAAAAATCTTGCTGCGTTATTGTCATCTGATAATAATAATAAAGGCAGTGATGTTAAAACAGTATTTTAAAAAAAAGTGTTTTTAAATTTATTATAATGATGTTAATGTCTATTAAGCATAAAATATATTTTTACAGTTGAACGTGATTGCAAACACATGTTTTAGCATGCGTACCAGACTGTCATCACTACTGATCAGGACTTAGACTAGCCCTGTAGCTGGAGCAAGAGATATGGCAGACAAACAAGTAACTGCAATGCTCAGAGTCTTTTGTGCTTGCTGTGTTCACGGACATTTCCGATTTTGCGGACGATACGCTGAATACCGGCAGATATGGCCTTGATGAATTAGTCCCACAGACTTTCTAACAAGCTTTCACTTTGCATCAATTTCGCTGAGCGTTCAGGAGCGCTACAACAGACTCCTATGGGAATTCTCATTCAAGCTTACACTACGCTACAGGGAAGCTATGAAATGCGTTAAGAAAAGTGTTTCCAACGCTCTGTGAGGACAAAGCTCAAGGTTCGGACTACGCTATTAAATAGAGCTGTTTAGCCCAAAATGATTTAAAAGAGGTTCAACGTGCCTGATATCAGCATCTTACTCTGCATATAAGAGGCAGTTAATAAATGTCACATCTGACTTCCTCTTCTGCTGTGAGCTGATACCGTGTACTTTGGCCATTGGCAGCGACAGAAGACGTAAGGTCTGGTGTCCTTATAGGACGTCACCAAAACCTCTCACACTTCATTGTTAGACTCCTGTGTAATCGTTGGTGACTCAAAGTCACACTTTTGCCCTCGATAAAATAGATCACAAACTGTATTCTCAGAGATCACTGTCACCATGTCAGAAGGGGTTATGGGAAAACATTTAAAGCTGCCCTTCACATGTAAAGTGCTTATGGGAAACTGGGTTCATGTTTTTCCAGAGTAAATTTAATTTGATGAGAACATTAAGCGCTGGAGGAAGATGCCAGCAGACTATCTGAAAACCTAATGTAGCCATATAATTATGAACTACTAGACGTTGCATGTCACTGTTGACATGGCTATTAAAGTGAATAATATGTTGCTTACAGACTGGTGGAAATTTGGAAAGCACACCCGACTAGCACTGGAAAATACCTTGGTTTTTGCCTGGGTGCTCCTGTACCCACCTAGAGCCTGATTCCCGCTCGGAAACAATTTGCACACAAGCTACGTTTTAAAAAATAGCGCAAAACTTGAGCGGAGTACCGACTGTATTCAAATCCAAGCGGATCTCAAGATGCGTTTCCATTTGAATCTGGGTGTAAGTGCGAACTGCCGAAACTTTACTTGCCGTGTGTTAACAATCGAACAGACTACAGTGTACGCACATGTCTGCGTTTTAGAACATTCTAAAGAAGGAGAAGTGAAGGTGTTTCCCATAGCAACCAATCAGATTCTAGCTACCATTTTCTAGACTGTACTAGGTAAATGATAGCTAGGATCTGATTGGTTGCTATGGGCGACACCTCCACTTGTCCTTTTTAGAAAGTTTGTGATACATCTACTCCTTGGTATCTCAGGGCCTGATTCATCATATATTAGGATGATCTTAATGTCTATTGAACAATACATTATTAGAGTTGCTCCTGATTGCAAACACATGTTATAGCATGCATACAAGGCTGTCATCGCTACTGATCAGGACTTAGACTAGCCCTGTAGCTGGGGCAAGAGATACGGCAGAAAAACAAGTAACTGCAATGCCCAGAGCTGGTTTCGGACGTGGATTGATTGATTGATTGATTGATTGATTAAAACTGACTATGGCCGAGCCCCCCTTCCCTGCCCAGTTCCTTCCCCAAAAACATAGGTTGCAATAAGCGCCCTTTGTGTAGAAGACAGAGCGGACAGGACTGCGTTTACTGGCGTATGCGCAGAGTGATTTTGCGCACAATACACTCAAAATCGTCAGATACGTGTCTTGATGAATGCGTCCCTACAGGTCTAATGAAGATGACCACACAGAGACATTGCTAGGGATAAAAATTCTGTTGTATACTGCTTTTCCTATGTTTAACATTACAAACTGACTTATACATCTCTACCTTGAGTATAACATGAAGACTGACGACTAATACACATCATATAATTTCCTTTCATTTAATTTCAACCATTCATTGAGTCCGGTCATTTTCAAGTTATGTGGGTGTGCACCATTTTGTGCCTAATACAGAATGAGTCTAATATATACCATACCGAATAAGAATCTATAGTGAGTATCGCATTCGATATACAGAATAAAAGGGATTGTGCTGTACCTTTGGCAAATATGTAAAAAGAGGGAAAATGTCCAGAGATATAAAATTCCACAGACAACTCCTGACAACCTGGGAATAGGGATAATTGGTATCTACATTGTTGTCCTGGGCTTTGTATGTGATTATACCCTCAATAGTAACTGTGATCCCCAAATACGTCCCTTTCACCAACAACACCCCCTCTGTTATCTTTACAAGGAATAACTAAATTGTTGGGAAAGATCAAAAAGAGGATAAAGAGAATATTAAGAAAGTAAATGAGATGAAAGGGGTAGGACCCCCCCCCCCAAAAAAAAAACCCCATCACATTAGGGGTAGGACCCCTCCCCCCAAAAAAACACATTAGGGGTAGGACCCCCCCCAAAACACATTGCGACATTTACTGTGATAGAACTTATGTAGCTTACAGAAAAATATGACCTGGGTGAAGAATTCCTACCCCTTTAACATCATTACCGATCTGAAACCGGAACATCGCTGCCACGGCCATGTGTCTAGTTTGACTATATCATCATCACCATTTATTTATATAGCGCCACTGATTCCGCAGCGCTGTACAGAGAACTCATTCACATCAGTCCCTGCCCCATTGGAGCTTACAGTCTAATTCCCTAACACACACACACACACTGACAGACTAGGGTCAATTTTGATAGCAGCCAATTAACCTACCAGTATGTTTTTTGGGATTATGGGAGGAAACCCACGCAAACACGGGGAGAACATACAAACTCCACACAGATAAGACCATGGTCGGGAATTGAACTCATGACCCCAGCGCTGTGAGGCAGAAGTGCTAACCACTGAGCCACCGTGCTGCCCACTATATGGTAAATAGATCCTTGCAAAACCATGACGGAAAATAAATGAATCTCTACAATAGATTGTGCAGCACTCATCTTAATAACGGTGTTCTACGTGCACTTCTAGGTCATGCTGTCCCTTCTCCTATCGCTCAGTGTAAGTGAGTGCAGCTGTCACCGCCCAGGTCCACGTCTAATGTAGACGGGTTTGTCGCACCACACGCTGCTCAGGAAGTGCGCTGTTTTGTTTACGGTCACAGTGCCCAGCCAGAGAAATCCAACCAGTAACTCCTCCACACTTGTTCAGCTGCTGTTCCATCCTACAAAGCTGTCTTGGCTGTTGCAATTAATGTGACATTGTGCAGATGTAATATATATTGCAATCGATATTATAAAGAAGCTCCATGCAAATTATATACTATAGGGCCTAATTATTACAGCACGAAATGCCATTTTGCAGGCAAAAATTGGGCGTTTTCACTGGTGAAAGGGCTTCTCAATATACTAATGGGTTTACCATTGGCGCCGACTAATGTTCTCCCATTGTTTTGCAAATAATTATTAATATCGCAGCTTTGTAAGGAACCGTAGTGGCAGACAGTGGGGAAAACTGAGCATACATAAAACAAGGACGTACAAAGTTAACAAAATACTGTGAATGCAGACATGAAAACAAAGGGTATGGAGGACCCTGCTCATTGGAGAGCTTACACTCTAAATGGAAGAGGGCACAGCTGAAACAAGATGAGCGAGTGTGGCTCAGAGTAGAGATTGGGGCAGTTATGAGGGGGCTTTAGTGTGGGTTACATATGTGGTATCAGGGGAAGTTCCCAAGAGATGGGTTTTCAGAGAGCGTCTAAAGATTTAAGGCTGTGGGTGAGTCTGATCAGTTGCGTTAGGGAATTCCATAAGTGGATATTGGCACGGGAGTTAGAGGTGGATACCAGAGATGAGGTAAGACGTTGTTCATAGGTAGATTTAAGTGGGCAGGAGGTTAAGTGAGGGGTTTCCAAAGAACGTCTAAAGATTTGAAGGCTGTGGGTCGCGGTAGGGAATTCCATAAGTGGGGAGCAGCACGGGAGAAGTCTTGTAGGTGGGAGTGAGAGGTGGTTACCAGAGACTAGACAAGGTGCAGGTCAGAGGTAGATCTAAGAGGGCAGGAGGGAGAGTATTTTGATATGAAATTTGAGCTGTATGAAGGGGTGGTGCTGTTGAGGGCTTTGTAGGTAAGGGTGAGTCATTTGATTCTGGAGGAAACTGGTAGCCAGTGTAGGGATTTGCAATGTGGTGTAGCAGATGTGGATCTGTGACAAAAGAAGATGGATTGAAGTGTTGATATATGGGTGTCGGGAATGCCAGATAGGAGGAGATCAAGTAGTCAAGACGGGAGATGATGAGAGAATGGATAAGAGTTTTGGTAGCATCTTGGGTAAGAAAAGTGTGTATTCTGGCAATGTTTCTAAGGTGTAGGGGACAGCACTGGAAGAGAAACTGGATTTGAGGAATAAACCAGAAGGTGGTGTCAAGTGTGACACCAAGGCAGCGGGCTTGGGAGACTGAGGAAATTGTAGTCTTATATACAGTGAGGGAGATTTGAGGGCAGATGGTGATTCTGGCAGGAGGGGAGATAATAAGCTCAGTTTTGGACATGTTTAGACAGTTGGTTACACAAGATAGTACGGAAGAGGAGAGGTGAGTGGAGGGCAAGTAGATGTTGGTGCCATCAGCGTAGAGGTGGTATCGGAGGCCAAAAGAGCGAATTAGTTCCCCAGGAGAAGAGTTGTACAGTGAGATAAGTAATGGGCCAAGAACAGAGCCTCGTGGGACCCCAACAGATAGTAGGAGTGAAGGGGAGGAAGAGGGTGGTCAACAGTGTTGAAAGCACTAATGATAATGATACATAGGCCCCTTTATATCGGATAATACATCCCCTAATGTGAAATATAAGCATATAGGGCCTTTTTATAAGGCACCAAACTTCAAGGTGAATTTAATAGTCCAATATTTCAAAGAGGTGTATTATTATACTATAAGGGTATTACTTTTTGACACATAAATTAAACATTTTAGAATGTTTTTCCCACTCTATTATATTATATATAATAATGTTCTATTTATTTAATGATGTGCTATTATATCTTTCTTTTTTTTTTTAATTGAGGGAAAGGAAAGCTGCCCCACAGTTGTGTTTGTGCCATGGGGATGAATACAAGGGTGGTGATGACACTATTTAGGCCCCTCTCCTGGGTGTGTTGTGGGGGGAATAATCTCTGGCTGCAGTAATTAGGAAGAAGGAGCGAAGAATGAAGTGGAGAAGTGATGGGAAACACAATGGGGGGGGGGGGGGGGCGGGCATTTATGAATCAATTCATAGTAATGGTTTAATGCATATAAAGCAGGGTGATTAGCATATTCTTGTTTCCTGCGCTGTGATTCGAGAGGAGCAGGGATTGGCCTTAAAAGGGGGCGGAGCTTAATGGCATCTTATTAAATATCACAGAGCTGCACACAGAAAAACGTTTGATAGGAAAAGCCATGCAAAATATAAACAAATCCCACAAAATAAAGGGGTCCAATTATCAAAATCCA
>NC_134413.1:85286583-85454923 GCF_038048845.1 Mixophyes fleayi | reverse complement strand
ACCTACCTCAGAGCAGCCAGATAACAGATTAGATTGGTCTAATCTGTACGTCACAGGAATTACAGCAGGTAAGTCGTGAAAGCAGGATCTTGAAGCAGTAATGTTTTATTAGCTCAAATAGTCCTTACAAGAACAGTTGCACACTAGTTTGAGGTACTAGTGATCTACAGAAGTTACAGATGGAAAAATACTACATTACATTGTCAAACAGAGCTCCTTATATACTGTTTATGACACATATGTTGGCAGAGGTTAACCCAGTCCCCTCTTTGTACTCGTCACCAAAACGTCTGAGATACTACATCAAATATTTAACATCAGCATGCAATATATTCTTGGAACTTTTATTTTAAATGCAATTTATACTTAACAAAATTCACACCAATCTGTTATTTCTTAAATTACTTGCCGTTAGTTTTCATATCTCTCTCAGGCACAGGATGACAGTCTAACGACCCCCTCCCCCCCCTCCCGTGCATTCAGGCTAAAGGGATGTGTTGGTCACTGAGATGAAAAGGTCTAATAAACTTAGTTAGCATGCGATTAACCTGCCTATAGAAGTTACAAAACTAAAAAAAAATTCTCCCCTGGCACTGTCTGAGAAATTCAATATATTTCTTATACAGAAATACAACACAATATAAAAAAGAACTACATTTGCAATGATATACAGCGGTGCACTGCACTTTTAATTAACATAAATATCTACAATTGGTTATTTCTATGTGATCCAGCCACAATATTATTCTGAACTAAGTAGTATATATTTATTTCTTGGAGAAAAACAGTGTGCTTTTGATGTCTGACTATTAGCAGCAGAACCCAAAAAAACAAATAGATTTATTTCTTTTAAAATTTAAAGTTTTTCTAGTGAAAGTAATCTTGTAGAGGGCAGTGACAAGTGAAATAATTTTGAAAAAAATTAGGTCAGCAGACTCCATCACATTTCAGGCTTGTGTATTCAATTATGTATACTAGATAAACAGTTACAAGTCTGATAGTGTGAGAGCAATCAGTAATCTCACCTTAAGAGTTGTCAACTGAAAGCCGGGTTTTGTACACAGGATTGCAGATAGAATATTATCAATCTTAACAAAGTATTTTTATGCCAGGAGAAAACGTGCTTTTGTTAATCCCTGGTGTACAAAACAAATACCTAGCAGTGTAACAAGGTCCATTTGGAGAGGTGAACTATAAAATATCACATCCTGGTATCACCCCCCCTCATTCTAAATAGATCTACTGTGTAAACACAATGAAAATACAGTGTCACATGTCGGTCCCATAGATAAGCGCCGTCATTGTTACCTTCTTCCTGGAAGCAGTGATCTAAGCTGCTACTTCAATATCAAGGCTCCTCTGTATTTGGTTCTGTGCATGTGCCGCCTGTTAGCCCTTACTTACAGTCAAGTCCATAAATATTGGGACATCGACACAATTCTCATATTTTGGGCTCTATACACCACCACAATGGATTTGAAATGAAACTAGCAAGATGTGCTTTAACTGCAGATATTCAGCTTTAATTTGAGGGAATTTACATCCAAATCAGGTGAACAGTGTAGGAATTACAACTGTTTCTATATGTGCCTCCCACTTTTTAAAGGACCAAAAGTAATGGGACAAACTAAACAATCCTACATCAAACTTTGACTTTTTAATACTTTGTTGCAAATCCTTTGCAGTCAATTACAGCCTGCAGTCTGGAAGGCATAGACATCATCAGATGCTGGGTTTCATCCCTGTTGATGCTCTGCCAGGCTTCTAGTGCAAATGTCTTCAGTTCCTGCTTGTTCTTGGGGCATTTTCCCTTCAGTTTTGTCTTCATCAAGTGAAATGCATGCTCAATCGGATTCAGGTCAGGTGATTGACTTGCCCATTGCATAACATTCCACTTGTTAGCCTTAAAAAACTCTTTGGTTGCTTTTGCAGTATGCTTCGGGTCATTGTCCATCTGCACTGTGAAGCGCTGTCCAATGAGTTCTGAAGCATTTGACTGAATATGAGCAGATAATATTGCCCGAAACACTTCAGAATTCATCCTGCTGCTTTTGTCAGCAGTCACATCATCAATAAATACAAGGGAACCAGTTCCATTGGCAGCCATGCATGCCCACGCCATGACACTACCACCAACATGCTTCACTGATGAGGTGGTATGTTTTGGATCATGAGCAGTTCCTTTCCTTCTCCATACTCTTCTCTTCCCATCACTCTGGTACAAGTTTATCTTTGTCTCATCTGTCCATAGGATGTTGTTCCAGAACTGTAATGGCTTATTTGCCAAACTCTAATCTGGTCTTCCTGTTTTTGTGGCTTACAAATGGTTTACATCTTGCGGTGAACCCTCTATATTCACTCTTGTGAAGTCTTCTCTTAATTGTTGACTTTGACACATATACACCTACCTCCTGGAGAGTGTTCTTGATTTGGCGAACTGCTGTGAAGGGGTTTTTCTTCACCAGGGAAAAAAATCATCTGTCATCTACCACAGTTGTTTCCTGTGGTCTTCCGGGTCTTTTGGTGTTGCTGAGCTCTTTGCTGCGTTCTTTTTTTTTAAGAATGTTCCAAACAGTTGATTTGGCCACACCTAATGTTTTTCCTATTTCTCTGATTGGTTTGTTTTGATTTTGCAGCATAATGATGGCTTGCTTCACTGATAGTGACAGCTCTTTGGAGCTCATATTGAGAGTCGACAGCAACAGGTTCCAAATGCAAATGTCACATCTAGAATCAACTCCAGACGTTTTACCTGCTTAACTGATGATGAAATAATGAGGGAATAGCCCACATATGTCCATGGAATAGCTTTTGAGTCGATTGTTCCATTACTTTGGGTCCCTTAAAAAGTGGGAGGCACATATAAAAGCCGTTGTAATTCCTACACCGTTTGGTTGTAAATACCCTCAAAGTAAAGCTGAAAGTCTGCAGTTAAAGCACATCTTCGTTTCATTTCAAATCCATTGTGGTGGTGTATAGAGCCCAAAATATGAGAATTGTGTCGATGTCCCAATATTTATGGACTTGACTGTATTACCTCACACCTGTTCCCATTGGTGCTTAGGATTTTGGAGCGCTATTTAAATCTCCCATGGTCCCTCTGTCCAATGCCTGTTCTTCGAGTTACATACTCTTTCTATAGGACTTGGCTTCTGTTGGTTTGTCTCCTCCGCTGTGCCTTGCTTTATTCGTCTGGATCAGCCAGCTCTACTCCGCTGCTGCCTCTACGCTGGGACTGCTGCTGTAAGTCTGGATCAGCTAGCTCTACTCCGCTGCTGCCTCTACGCTGGGACTGCTGCTGTAAGTCTGGATCAGCTAGCTCAACTCCACTGCTGCCTCTACGCTGGGACTGCTGCTGTAAGTCTGGATCAGCTAGCTCTACTCCGCTGCTGCCTCTACGCTGGGACTGCTGCTGTAAGTCTGGATCAGCTAGCTCTACTCCGCTGCTGCCTCTACGCTGGGACTGCTGCTGTAAGTCTGGATCAGCTAGCTCAACTCCACTGCTGCCTCTACGCTGGGACTGCTGCTGTAAGTCTGGATCAGCCAGCTCAACTCCACTGCTGCCTCTACGCTGGGACTGCTGCTGTAAGTCTGGATCAGCCAGCTCTACTCCGCTGCTGCCTCTACGCTGGGACTGCTGCTGTAAGTCTGGATCAGCTAGCTCTACTCCGCTGCTGCCTCTACGCTGGGACTGCTGCTGTAAGTCTGGATCAGCCAGCTCTACTCCGCTGCTGCCTCTACGCTGGGACTGCTGCTGTAAGTCTGGATCAGCCAGCTCAACTCCACTGGTGCTTCCACGCTGGGTCTACCGCTGTAACAAGTAACTTGCGTGTTGTTGGAATCACCATTCGAGGATCAGCTAAGTTCTCCTTCCTTATTATTTGCATATTGGACTGTCGCTGTAGCCAGTAACTCACATGTAGTTACAATTGTCATTTATGGATCAGCTAAAGTTCTATTCCATGTCCGCCCTGTTTGAACTTCCGCTGTATCAGTGATTCTCCTGCTGTTACCCTGAGTTACTAATTGCAAGCCAGCTAGTTTTATCCATCTTCATGGACTATTTGAACTGTTGCTGTTTTAATGATTCTCCTGTTATTACCCTGAGTTACTAATTGCAAGCCAGCTACTTCTATCCATCTTCATTGACTATTTGAACTGTTGCTGTATCAATGATTCTCCTGCTGTTACCCTGAGTTACCAATTACAAACCAGCTAGTTCTAATCCATCCTCATTGATTGTTTGAACTGTTGCTGTATCAGTGACTCTCCTGCCGTTACCCTGAGTTACCAAACCTGTTGTTTCAAGCTCCACCACTTCTCTGTCTCACTCATTTAGGAGACCGCGACCTGTGGGATAGGCGCAGCGAAGTCCATACCTCCTTGCGGGGGTCACTGGCGAAAACCCCCTACTCGTTAGACTCCGCGCTCTTGAGTGAGTACCACTCATTGACAGAGAATAGGGATCCACTAAATATTCTGCAGATTCGTGACAAACAGGAAGGTGTTAATAACATTCTAATACCCAACAACATTCCCTGTTAAGGTACAAAAAGAAACAGACATCAATGTGACTGAGACTTTGTCAGATCACTAGGAGCAGGAGGATATAGATTTTGTAAAGCGAAATAAGGTTGTGTTTACAGATGTTCCAGGAAGAATTAACATAACTTAGCATATTGTTACTTATCCTTGTAAAAAGGTAAGTCTGAAACACTGCACAACACCAGAAGCCTGAAAGAGACTATAGGTAGAAAAAAAAAAAAAAAATGCAAAACTTTATATAATCAAGGAGAGATGGATGAAGCTCCATTGTTTTTGTCCCAAAACCCAGCACTGCAACCAGGTTCTGTATGGATTACCACAACTGAATGTTATCTCTACATATAGGATTCTGTCCTTTTTTATGAACCAGGTTTTGGAAGAGAAAAATATGTTTACAGCTCTTCATGCTTCTTGGAATGTGCTTCTGAGGGCCGCACTGACTAGTACCAGTGATTATTTAGAAACAGTGAAAGAGAATTAATATTTCCATACATCAGAGATAGTGTCATGCACCAGACCCTCCGGCTCACTTACCAGGGTCCGGTGTGCCTCCTACATTGAGCATCTCTCCGGCGGTGACGGGTCATCTGGCTTCTGATGGTGACTGCCATCTTGGATCGTGGGAGTGTGCATGCACTCCTGTCTTTTATCATCTATTTTTAAGTTCAAATGTATACTCTTTACCTTCTGAACTGATTAAGACTCAGTGTTCCGTGTATACAAGAGTTAATAAACTTGACTCTTTTTCAACATCAAAACATCTGAGACTTCATCTTTTAAAGACAGCTACGTTAGTTTATCCTATGTCAAGGGTTGACAAGCTGATATAGGGACTAAGTTAGGCCAGTACCTAACACAAAATATTGGTTCCATAGGTACAAGCTGTCCCAGATTCCATCAGAGCTTTAGTGTTAGAAACAGTGGAACGACACCGGGCTCTCGGCTGGTTTATTAGACAATGGCAACCCGTGTCCCTGCTCTGTTCACTGATTTTTCTAATATTTTTGTAGCTGGTTGCTAAGCAACAACTGCTTAGCCTTTCTATTCAGTTCAGGTAAAGGTTAATTAAATTTCTGTTGACTAAGTTGAACATTGTGACCTGATGCAGCAGTATGGGCTGAGGATGGAAACCATAATTTGCAATGAAAGGACTGACTAAAGTTGAGGAATAAGAAGTATATTATAAGCAAACTCTGCCATGGGCGGAAGATCAGAGCAATCATCTTATTGAAAGCTGCTATAGATCTGAAGATATTGCACTAGGCATTGATTAACTCTGTTTGGACCTGTCCTCTGCATTTCACCTCCAGTCTAATGGCCAGACAGATATGCAGAATGCTTTCCAAAAGGAAGCAGTGAATTGTTTATCTCTGTCAGATACAATAGATTGTGGACATCTGTGTACTTTATAGAAATGGTTAAGGAATAACTGTGCTCTATAGAGGTTCAAAATGGTTCAGCATGCTGGCTTAGTGGTTAGCACTTCTGTCTCACAGCACTGGGGTTATGAGTTTGATTCCAGACTATGGCCTTATCTGTGTGGAGTTTGTATGTTCTCCCCATGTTTGTGTGGGTTTCCTCCGGGTGCTCCGGTTTCCTCCCACACTCCAAAAACATACTGGTAGGTTAATTGGCTGCTATCAATATTGAGCCTAATCTCTCTGTCTGTGTGTGTGTGTCTGTGTATATTAGGGGATTTAGACTGTAAGCCCCAATGGGGCAGGGACTGATGTGAGCGAGTTCTCTGTACAGCGCTGCCGAATTAGTGGCATTATATGAATTGATGATGGTGATGGTGGTAAATGAGTTGTTTTTTGCACATATTGGACACTCTACAGCGCAAAGTTTAACTTCTCTGAAGAGTTGTGGCCACCAATAATATTGCAAGATAAGATGCATGGTCTTATGGACATAGGGATGCCCCACCATCCTGGGGTTATGAAAAATCTTTTACATTTTTTTGATGTAAAACAGTGGTTGGAGCAAACACGGGACAGACAAGTGACATAACCATCTGGATGTTCTTGCAACTCCAGATGTAACATTAATATTTAGAAAAAAGATTTTAAAAGTTGCCGTTATTATTTTACCTTTTAAGGACTGTGGTGTGATTGTGGCCAGTACTGTATCCATTGGTAAAATAAGTAAATCATTTTGAGAATTTCTCTGTGGTCCTTCAAATAATCTAGATAAGGCTCCACCTAACCATTGCGAGAACCAGGTCAATATAAAGTGAAAGCTGGTAAATAGGGACCACCTGGCTTATCTAGAATTTAATCTTTTCACAGACCTAAGAAATTCGAGATAGCGGTGGTGGCGGTGGTGGCGGTGGTGGCGGTGGTGGCGGTGGTGGCGGTGGCGGTGGTGGTGGCGGTGGTGGTGGTGGTGGCGGTGGTCAGTATAAATGGTGATTGGGGTGTTAGCCAAGTTGATTGCTAGGAATTTATTGTCACCAGCTTCATAATTTTGTTCTGTTGATGTTAATTTCTTTGAGAAAAATGCACATGGGTGAAACAAGTGTTTGGTTCCCTCTCTTTGGGCTACAGCTACACCTACAGTTGAGTCAGAAGCATCCACTTGAAGGATAAATGGTTGAGTGAGATCAGGATGTACCAGAACGGGAGTGGTCTGAAGAGGTATTTTAAGATGCTCAACCACTTCTTGAGCTGATGAAGTCCAATGAAAAAAAACACCTTTCTTAGAATATAAATGGGTTGACTGAGCTTTGAAAAATTGTTGAAAAAACGTCTAGAATAATTTGCAAATCAAATGAAGCGCTGGACTGCTTTGACATCCACAGGCCTTGGCCATTCTTCTATAGCCTTGGGGGTATATTTACTAAACTGCAGGTTTGAAAAGGTGGAGATGTTGCCTATAGCAGCCAATCAGAATCTAGTTATTTTTTTAGTACATTCTACAAAATAACAGCGAGAATCTGATTGGTTGCTATAGGCAACATCTCCACTTTTTCAAACCCGCAGTTTAGTAAATATACCACTTGGTCTTATTAGGACCCATCTTCAGACCATCATTAGACCCAATATGCCCCAGGAATTCAATAGAGGTAGTTTAAGAGAACAATTTTCTAATTTGGCATACAAGTGGTGATTCCTGAGGTATTCAAGAACTGTTATTACATGTTGTCTGTGCTCTGAAAAATGTTGAGAATATATAAGAATTTCATCAAGGTAAATTATAACAAATCAAGCAATCTGTCTCAGAAAATGTTGTTAGCAAAATGTTTACAAGTGATTGGAGCATTAGCGAGTCTGAAAGGCATCACAAAGTATTCAAAGTGACCATAACAGGTCTGGAAAGCCGTCTCCCACTCATCTCCTGGACAAACTCAGACAAAGTTCTAAGCCCTTACGTCTTGATTTTATGGGTTGCTCAACCTTTATATGCCTCGCTCTCCCTACCACCTGTGCTGGCTATAATTCTGTCTGACCCAGTGTTTGTTCCTGCAAAACCTGCTGTGAATTTTACTGATTCCTTGTGTTTGACCCAGGAATGTTTTCCATATCTCCTTGCTGGAGCACAGGTGTACTCATTACTGACTGATACAATGTAACAGATCCACAGGTGGTGTAATTATATCACTGGTCACCTGGAAAACCTGCACTGTTAGGCATCCCTGAGGACTGCATTTGGGAAACACTGCTCTGAATTAAACTCCACTATATCCATGGTCACTCACACCAAAAGATATGATCAGGGAGGGCGACAAAGTGTCTATTTTTGTTGCAGAAGGATACTGCATAAGTCCCAAATTTTTGTACAGCCTGTACCCTGATAGGTGGTATTGGTAGAGTTTGTGTAATTCACAATATGGCTTGTGCAATATTTTTGTGTCTCTAGATCTGTTTCTCCATTTCATAACTAGCTGCACAACAAATCCAGCCTAAGTTTCTCCTAAATCCTGGCAAATCCAGGTATTTGGTTTAGTATGGGAGCAGTTGAGCTATTTAAGGTGCTTTATAAAACTCATGTTAGAGCAAAGATCTGTACTGCTCAAAGAAGGTCCAATAGTTCTTAGTAAATGTATAGTTGTGCATCAAACTATAGTTTGTTTTATTACCGGTGTGGAGAAGTGGTAGCTAAGTTGCTGATTGTTTAGTAGGCGCTAATGTTCAAGGAATTTGTTTTGTGTTTTTTATGTGAATATATTAACAATATGAGACTTTTTGGTATACTGTATATGGAAAAAGTTTCCTTTGGGTTGATTTTAGTGTATAATTTCAGATCACTGAGCACACGGTCAAGGTCAGACTCCACAATGTAGATAAGATCATCTTTATAATATTCATATATCATCCTCAGTGCTGAATCTTCATATTGATGTAGACGTTCATAGAACTTCTCTCGGTCATCTAAATAGAGATGGGGATGAAATACTTCATCATTACTAAGATATAATGGTCATACAGACATGTCTCATACATAGAGCCATAAATAGTAAGGGTTTGATAATCTATATACTATGTATAGGAATCTGTGTGCTACAGGCTGTACATTGTATCTCTCTAGGTTAGTATAATAATAACAGAATGATCCATACATACAGGGCTATTCCAGGATTAATTATATCGTACTAACAGCACAAATTTACTATAACTAATAACATACAGTCATGTGATGTTTCCATTTATCTACTGCAAATTGGACTAATGTACAGTAAGTAAATATCTGGATGTTTTGTATTACAGCACATCTGTCATATATGTAACATGAATCAGCAAGACAGGAATATTAGGTTGTAGTCTTCAAGATATCAGAAGACAAAATAAATAACCGGTTTCTGTTCTAAATGAGGAAAAAATAATTTAAGTCATTCATTGGTTCATTATTTGTTACTAAATATCATTTTAAGACAGAGCAATACTGACCCTTATTTTTTACAGCTTTATGGTCCTCCTCCATTGTGGAAGAGGGTAAGCAACCACTGCAACCTTGAAGGTGAAAACAATAAATAGAGCTCTTTATATCCAAAATTACAAACATAGGAAATATTATAGTATAGAAAGAGGAGCCAGGGGTTATTATGCCACAGTCATCACAATTGCACTGTTTATCCTTATGTGCTGCCATCAGACTATTTTTGTGCTTGTTGGTTTATTTCACCTGGTAAGTGCACAGTTTAGCAGTTTAGTTTAGATAGTGATACCTGTGTTGCAGAAATACAAGGTCCTGGATGCAGAGGGAGCAAAGCTACTGTAATATCGTCTGATAGCAGCTTTGTTTTCTTTTGGATTGTAAACCTCTCGTACCGCGAGTCATATATGGACATCATTTGTGTGTCATTGGTTTTATTTGAGATTATTCATTGGTATTTTTAAAATTGTATGTTTTATAGATACCATTTGTTATATTAATATGTAATAAATAAGGTTTCCTTCTGACATTATATTCCGTAATATTCACTATCAGATGTTTTTATTATACTTGTGTGATTTTCTCTCCAATACTATGGTGCTTCTATCTGTTTTGGTTTTGTGATTTTGTAGCTGGGGATTGGTATTTCCCCTCATAGGGAGAGACACTGAATTGGAAACCAGGTGGTGTTATATATTGAATAGCAGTGAATTTTGGGCGCTTGTAATGAATGTCGGGCGTGATGACATCATCACGCCCAACATTCACTGCGAGCACAGCATGGAGGAGCGCAGAACAGAGAACAGCGACAGCGTTGATTCAGAAAAAAAGAAGAGAAGGGGATCGGACTCGGAGAACAAGGCGATTGAAAGGTAAGTTAAGGAGGATTTGATTCTCTAGCTGAAGGGACACTGAGTTGAGCACATGTAAAAAAAAGTGAGATTATATATATTTATAATGGGCCCAAAATGTTGTAAAGATGGCCCTGCCTAGGACCCCACTTATAATCTGGGAGCTGGTCCACCCCCTGCTGCCACTAGGGACCATAGTACAGGAGGTCCTGGGACCTCCTTCTAATCTGGGAGCTGGTCCATCCCCTGCTGCCACTAGGGACCATAGTACTGGAGGTCCTGGGACCCCCCTTATAATCTGGGAGCTGGTCCACCCCCTGCTGCCACTAGGGACCATAGTACAGGAGGTCCTGGGACCTCCTTCTAATCTGGGAGCTGGTCCATCCCCTGCTGCCACTAGGGACCATAGTAGAGGAGGTCCTGCGACCTCCTTATAATATGGGAGCTGGTCCACCCCCTGCTGCCACTAGGGACCATAGTACAGGAGGTCCTGCGACCTCCTTATAATATGGGAGCTGGTCCACCCCCTGCTGCCACTAGGGACCATAGTACAGGAGGTCCTGCGACCTCCTAATCTGGGAGCTGGTCCATCCCCTCCTGCCACTAGGGACCATAGTAGAGGAGGTCCTGCGACCTCCTTATAATATGGGAGCTGGTCCACCCCCTGCTGCCACTAGGGACCATAGTACAGGAGGTCCTGGGACCACCTTATAATCTGGGAAATGGTCCATCCCCTGCTGCCACTAGGGGCTGATATGGATAATCAATTCACACAAATGGAAGTTGAATTAAAGCTGGTTATAAAATAAAGTTAGGATGCTTAAGAGTTAAGAGTGCTACGTGCATAAATATATGTTGACAAATTAAGCAATATGTCTATAACAGTAAAACAGCTTAAGGTATGTGGAGAAACATGTCTAAAAAGTATTGCAGTAACGTATCTAAAAGAAATGTGCCCTCCATTATCAGGGCCGGATTAAGGGAAGGGAGGCCCCCGGGCTAATTATACTCTGAGGGCCCCCCCATGAGGCCCCTGTGAACTTACCTCCTTCCGTTGTTCCACTCCCTGTAGCAATTAAGCGGTAAGTCCTACAGTGACAGCAGGCAGTTAACAGCATAACATTTGCTGTTAGCTGCCTACCATTTTCCTTGAAGTGACAGTCAGAGACCCGATAAATGTAGGCGGGCCCCCAAGCTGCCCGAGGCCCCTGGGCTGTAGCCCCTTTAGCCCTATTGTTAATCCGGCTCTGTCCATTATACATATTAAGGGAATAGGGAAGTTGTGGTACAGTAAGGTACAGTAAGTTAGCGCCTGATAAGATGTGGCAAGATTCATTTGGATTAATGCATATATCTGGTGGGCGAGGGGGAGATATTGATAGTTCCTGAGATGTAGAGTGATATTATTGGTCTAAAGAATTTTATGATGCTTTTTATCTACGTATTAGTTTGTGGTTTTAAGAAATATAAGGCTTGCAAAGGTGCTGTGAAATTACCATTATTCTATTTGAATTGAATGGTCTGTATTGCGCATACATAAATAAAGAACATATTCTGAAGAGACTTTGTTTTTGGATTAAATATGGGAGCTGGTCCATCCCCTGCTGCCACTAGGGACCATAGTACAGGAGGTCCTGGGATCACCTTATAATCTGGGAGCTGGTCCATCCCCTGCTGCCACTAGGGGCCATAGTACAGGAGGTCCTGGGACCTCCCTTATAATCTGGGAGCTGGTCCATCCCCTGCTGCCACTAGGTGCCATAGTACAGGAGGTCCTGGGACCTCCCTTATAATCTGGGAGCTGGTCCATCCCCTGCTGCCACTAGGGACCATAGTACAGGAGGTCCTGGGACCCCCCTTATAATCTGGGAGCTGTTCCATCCCCTGCTGCCACTAGGGACCATAGTACTGGAGGTCCTGGGACCTCCCTTATAATCTGGGAGCTGGTCCATCCCCTGCTGCCACTAGGGGCCATAGTACAGGAGGTCCTGGGACCTCCCTTATAATCTGGGAGCTGGTCCATCCCCTGCTGCCACTAGGGGCCATAGTACAGGAGGTCCTGGGACCTCCCTTATAATCTGGGAGCTGGTCCATCCCCTGCTGCCATTAGGGGCCATAGTACAGGAGGTCCTGGGACCTCCCTTATAATCTGGGAGCTGGTCCATCCCCTGCTGCCACTAGGGGCTATAGTACAGGAGGTCCTGGGACCTCCATTATAATATGGGAGCTGGTTCATCCTCTGCTGCCACTGAGGGCCATAGTACAGGAGGTCCTGGGACCTCCCTTATAATATGGGAGCTGGTCCATCCTCTGCTGCCACTGAGGGCCATAGTACAACATCACTGTCATGAATGCGCTCCCAGCTGCCGTGACTTTGGGGTGTTTGCTGTATGAGGTCACACACGATTTCAGCCCGCAGTCTCTCTCACCTATCACACAGGTTCTAGACCTACGGAATCGCCCCCAAACACAGCGCTCTCACCCCCCCCCCCAAACACCTCAAGGATCAGACACCACCTATTGGGTACGGGCAATAGGACCCCAATATACTCACACTGGCACACAGGCTTCTAGTTCCACAAACTAGCAAGACTTACACCAGCATGCACAGGGTTAACTCTTCACACCTCCAGACTGTTACACAAATGTAAATACAAGCACACACAGCTTGTTAATCAAATGTATCAACCAATCACACACAGGGTAACATGGACTAGCAATCTCTCTGCTAAACAGGCTATGGATTATTTAGAGTATCAAGGACGCAACTTATTACATTTTAGATTTAATATACAAAAGGTACAGGGCATTCAGATATAAAGAAAAATAATGAATAAACAATTAATAAGTTTGACATAACAAGCAAAAATAGTTTAAAATATAAAGGATTACATTCAGATTTGCACTTACATTAATTGCATCTCTGGCCAAGGGGAATTTGGCTATGAAGATGGACAGCTTATCAAGGTGGACTTGATTTCCCAAAAAGTCTGACAATTTGTTCCCTCAGAACACAGATCTTTAAGCAACCTCAAATGGGACGGCGTTCACAGGGGCAGCGTGAATGCTAATGTGGGGGCGGAAATGTCCCCTGGGTGTTACCTCAGGTCTGGTCAAACTATTCTTAGGTTTTGACCTGTTAGTAATTCTTCACAGATATATCTCAGAGAAATAACACCCCCCTCAATAACCTGGTCATAATCTCCCGCACGTTTACATATCAAACATAATGGAATTACAACAATATCCCATCTCATCCTGAAATACATGTGTCTATGGCTGTTCCCTATGTAGTTGGTATCTATCTTTCAAGACCCCTTTGTGTTCCCTGCCCCTCAGCACAGAGTGGCCTCCCGATTTCCCCAAAATATGAACGATGTAGCCATTTTCCTTTGAAACCCATATTTCCATATATCTTTATAAGCAGTCTTTTTAAAAGCTATCTTTGTCTACAAAGATCTCACCGAGGCATATGGTTCTCCTAATTACACCCAGGTGTTAGTTTGTATTTACACTACCTATTGAAAGGAAGTAAATTAGCTAGGGAAATACATGATCAAACACAATGGATGTCTGTGATCTGCATATCTTAAGCTGGTCTCAATTACCTGCTCCTGGGCTCATTTGGTCACACCTTTATCTGAATTGAACATCAGGTTAATTTAGGTATTCATGCAAAGATTTATTTGGGTCCTGACATCCAATATTCTATTTCAGCATATCAGATATATGCTTTATCCTGACAATCACTGACATAATATTAGTGATGTGGGGCAGATTTCAGGGATAATTTACCTCAGAAAGTGACAGGATGATAGAAAGGAGCAGCACACAGGGCCGGATTAACAACGGCCTGATGGGGTTGCAGCCCCAGGCCTCTCCACAGAAATAGGCCCAGGCCAAACAGGGTAAAGGGCCTATTGTGAGAGGTGTCATCCCACCGGAGGCGTGGCCAGCTGTGTGTGGGCCATGGCCAGCACCATGGAGGGCATAGCTTGCACTTCCCTCCAACCACCTACATCTCCCTCCCATCCTCCCTTATATAAAGAGATGACCACTTACTGGATCACACATCCTATATGTAACGTGAAGAGTGGAAATACGTCCCAGCTGTCCCTCATGTCAGGACAAGCTCCTGGCTAATCAGAACAGTCCCCTAAAATCAGGACAATGGAATCGTGACAGTTGAGAGGTAAAGGTAAGTTATTATATTGGCCATTGAAGACAAAAATACAAACAATGGTTGATTATTTCTATTTATAAAGTGCTTTAACAGAAACATACATGAAAAATGCTCATTTTCAGGTTTTTAACATTGAACAAAATACAGGGAGCTGAAAACTACAGAAAAATAAATAAAAAAAATAAAACTTGAATCTATGTATAAATCTATATAAAGACACTGTCTATTGTATATATCTATATTGATCCTCTATAGGTACATACAATTGACAATGTAGGTGCCCTCACAAAAAAAAAAATATATATATATTATTTTTTTTTCTCCTGTCTGGCCTGGGCCTATTTCTGTGAAGAGGCCTGGAGCTGCAGCCCCATCAGGCCATTGTTAATCTGGTCTTGAGTGCAATCTATCTGATCTTCCATTGTCCCTAATCAGGGCTGGTGCTAGGGTCCTCGGCGCCTTAGGCACAATGTAAAAATCCGCCCCCCCGGCACAATGTAACAAAATCCGCCCCCCCCCGGAACAATGTAAAAAACTCCAAAACTCCCCCTGTCTTTCCTTACCCTGGCGCTGCTCCTCTCTGCCGGGTCCCGTCCCTCACTGACACTGTCGGGCCGTGATGAGGATGTCACGCCCGACAGTCAGTGAGTGGAGGGGAGGAGACAGAGCGCCCCATCAGCTGTTGGAGAGGAGGGCAGTGGTGGTGATCCATTGCCCCTCCCCGTGGATCTATCTCAAGCTGTGCGGCGGCCGTTTAAGGTATACTCAGCGGTCGCCGCACAGTTTTAAATTATAATAGTCATTATTTTTTAATTTTGAGGCGCCCTGCAAAGCCCGGCCTAACCTTGCCTAATGGGAGCGCCGGGCCTGTCCCTAATACCTAACCTTTTTCTCTTCCGCTCTACTCTATACTCCCATACCTCTTTAATACCTTATCTTTGTACTTTACCATAAACATAACATTACATCTGTGCTGCATTTAGCATTGATACATCTTTCAGTCCTTCACTCCGTTCAGTCATCTCACTTCTTTCTGCTTATCTTTATTCCATCTCCATCTACAATAGGCGGTGTCCCCGGTGCGGGAGAGGGGAAAGGGGAATGAGATGGGGGCGGGGGGGGGGAACCAAACGGCAAAAAAATGTATTCTGACAAGTAGGCCAGTCGGCGTACTTGTATTTATTAAACAAAAATGAAGTAACTCATATTCAGTAAACGACAGAATGTGATTCTGACTGAAAAAAACATAAAGAAACACAATAAGAACAAGAATGTAAGGACACAGTATTGTGAACCATACACCCGTGAACACAATGTGTGTATTCTGCTGCTGAAGCCAGCCGGCTAGTGATAATCAATATATGCAGTGAGACCATAGAGAAATAGTTCTCTACGGTCTCACTGCAAATATCGATTTTGCCTTCCAAGTATTTCAGTTGTTTGGTTTCCCTCCCCACTCTCATTCCCCTTTCCCCTCTCCCGCGCCGGGGACACTGCCTATTGCTATCTATTAGAGGTTGAGACCTATCCCCTACACTTTATCCCCTTGGCTGCATCTACATTCCCTTGGGAAGCGCAAAATCTCCATATCTCTTTACCATCTCCATCTACAACTACGTACAATCAACTCACAAGCGGGTGCATTAAAAACCACTGACCATACAACACAAACAGTTGGTGCATAAATTGCTGCTCCTAGTGTCAGGTGACTGATGTCTCAAATAGAACATATGAGGAGCGCTGAATATATACCAACTTATTATGGAAAATGAAGTATAAAGCAAATTATTCTATAATGAATAACATATGGCCTAAATAAAAAGTGTAATAAATGATTTGTATGATAAATTTAATGAAGCATGGCAACCACGGATCTTTTATTTTGAGTCATAATCATAAATGACAATTTTATAAATAGCTTATTATTCAATTAATAAAAAATAAAAGATAACACTCTTACATTCCGTAAAGCAACGGGCATTGTGTATGGAACCAGTTTTACAAACCCTTAATCTAATCCATACCCGGACTTCACTTTTTAGCCATGTTGTTATCAGGAAGTATCAGTGATGTAACTATAATATCTCCTTGGAAAAGTTCTTCAGGGGTTAAATTCCACCTACACAGGGAACACTCAGGAGTTGAGTGAATTAAGCTACCATTGTTATTTCTGTTTTCTCCCTATTGTCCAGTAGTGAGCTCTACAGACACACAGGAGCCGGACTCAGCAGGGGTTACCTGAGGGAAGACACCTGGGGAGGTAGAGGAGGGGGCTGGATAGTGTAAGCAGCCCACCAATTGAGACCTTTTGCAGCTCCCCTGGTCAGGCAGTTCCCAAGATGGGATTAGGAGGTGATAAAAGAGGCTACCCTGGGAGCTGGAGATATGTGTGACTGACTTTGGCCAAAAGGTGATGCTCTGCCAGAGATGTGCTGTGGAACATATCTCACTGGATTTATTTGGACTGATTTTCTCTTCTGTTGGACCTGCTATTGTTACGGGGCCGTGCTGTATTTAATCCTGTCCTGCAGAATAAATTGTCCTTCTATTTTTCCTCTAATACCGTGTTATGTGCGTATTGTCGCTAACCAATAACGATTGTCGAACCTCGATTTGTGTTTCCAAAGCACAAAGATTTATTCGCAATAAGTAGAATAAAAATAAAAATGCTCAAGCGAAGTAATAGTAAATACAGCCGTTACTTATCGCAGGCGCTCTGGATCCAGTGTGCAGTCATTCAATCCTGAAGTCTGGGGACAAGATGTCTGCACTCTGGATCACAAGCTGCTGCTTATATACACAATCAAATACAGTAATACAATGAAGATGGTATAGCTTGCATCTATTGGTCCAGGTCTCAGGAATGTCCAAGGGGTTGTCAATCATTGGCTGGTTCATCCTAACGAATCCAAAGGAGGGGGTCATCTCTGCAGGGGATATGCTCTGCTCTTCCCGCCAAGATTCCTTAGTCTTGAGTAGTTCATAATTCCCTATCATTCATAACTTGTGTATGCACTCTGCGATTCCCTCGCAGAGTGAACCAAACAGTAGGATATGTAACAAGGTTCATTATGATACCACTCATGATGTTATTCCTTCAACCCGTTCCGTGTATTTCACTAATATGCATGTAACTCTGATATAACATATAAATACTACTATATTTCGACATAACTGACTATGTGTTGCAACTACCATTAATGTGTACTATTTTATAAGTATGCGTGTTTGTGCGAATGTATGGTAAAAGACCAATTACTGTTGCTGCCACGTGTAGTGGATGCGTACGCCCTTTCACGCCGTAGCGTGCCCTTGTACGTCGATACGTACCGTACGCATCTTTTCAGACAAAGACAACCAAGTTTGCTCGACTTTAATTGAAATGACTTTATCCAATTTGCTGACTTCGACAGCTCCACCCTTTGATAGTGTAATAAACTATCACCCAATCACCGTTTCAAGTTCAGGATTATACAATACTTCTTCACAAACCATGATCTCGGTATCTGGTACCACCCTTTCAGTCTCTTTCTCAGTGTTACTCCTATGAGACCGTTTTCCACACTTCAACACAGTAGGAACACATTTGACAACTAAACCATATGCTAAGATGACACCCAGTATAAGGAGAAGGAGCTTACCTACACTAGCAACCATTTCCTGTACCCACTCCCCCAGACCGGAGAACCATTTCACAGGGTTCAACCATGAGAACCAACCCGCCACCTTTTCCCCGACCTCATATAACGAAGAATTATGGCTCTTTCGAAATTCCCATTTCAGCTGTAAAATTTCATCCATCTTCCGGTCTATAACCTCTTTAGGGTCATCCGTATTATTAGTAATGTACGTGCAACATTTGACACCGAACTGGCCAGTGTCACACAGTACCCACCAGTAATAGAGGTGAGATAATTTAGTACCAGTCTATGTTGCACCAACTCCTTCTTGTACGCTTGTAGCTCCCTTCCAGTATACCTGAAAGTGTCATCATACATCTCGGTGATATTATCTATTAATTTGGCTAGGTCTTGGATATATTTAAAGTTTAATGTTCCCCGAGCGGTCCTGGTGAGATCTAGAGCAACCATAACTTGGAAACCAGCAGTTTCACTAATCAATTTTGTAGCTATGGGTTCCTCACCAGGAATCATATTTCTCTTGCCACGGTGTTCATACTGTGTGTGTATGTATGGTGGTGATGTAGTCTTGTGAATACCAACCATTTCTTCATGAGTAATAGTCATGATTTCAGGAACCAGTTTAGCTAAGAAACACAAGCCCTTGGAACTCGGAGTCACCCAGGAATAAGCTTTCCTCCCACAAACAAAATACACATCATCAGGGAAAACATAAGGAGCAGTATGCCCATGAATTATATCACACAGAGTTTTGATAAAACTACCCATGCCCAGTGTCTCCATTTGTTCTAGACACGTGTCGGCATTAATGACATTTTTACATTTATCTGTAGAGACTTTTCCAATAGATACCTTCTTATGTTTGGTTATACGCCCTAATCTGTGACCTCCATCATCATTCCTGCCTAGTAGTGACCTTGTTAGTCTCCCTCTAAAATGAGTGTGGCGATCCATTGTCTGATCTGATAGGTCAGCCTCCCAATTTTCCAGGCGCTTTGCATGAGATATGTTTAAGCACAGCAAAGATCTGCCTATGGATTATTGTCGAAGCGTCAGACTAGGGGACCTAGTGTTATTGTACCTCCCGTCTATGGGCCTCCCACCCCTCAATTCGAGTACTTCAGATATGTTTAGAGGGAATGGCACTAGTCCTATATTATGCTGCCCTTGAGGCATGTGAGAGCACACCCAACACTCGGTTTGGTTTAGCACCTTACCCACCAGGGAGTGATAATCCTCCAAAGGATGCCCGCCTATATTCAGAGTACTGGGGGACTGGCATCGTTGGATGCATCTCTCTTCAACTAGGGAGTTGCAGAACTTGCAGATACAATACTCATCAGACAATAGCCCCTCACACTGCCTCCGAGTTCCTGAGCTAGCAGACCTTTTCATAACCCCTGGACCAAGTTTGATAATGGGCTCCTCTGAGTATCCTATTAACTTTTCTTCGGCCTCCATTTCATCCGTATCACTCCCAGAACTCTCCTCCGTCCTCCATCCTCCTTCACAAAAATAGAATGTCCTAGAAAGAGTAAAAACAAGGAAAATCCTGGAACAAAAGAAAAATAAAAACCGCCACTCCATTGCTGGAAAGATAATTCTGAGGCAACGTCTCTGGTTCAGGTGTCTCGACTGCAGGCTTTAGGTCTCCCGGAACAGGCTCACAAGTGACAGCTCTGTGTCGTCGGTCTTAGTTTTATCTTGCACTTTCTCCGGATTATGGACTCTCCTGCAGTGGGTGGAATGGACCCAAGTGTCTCTCTCTGCAACCTTCAGTGATGTAGTACTGGTCAGCTGCACTTGGTACGGGCCTTCCCAACGGTCTGTTAAACAACCTGAACGTAAGAAATTGCGGATCATAACATAGTCTCCAGGTTCAACATCATGACAGTTCGTTTCTGGCATACCAGGTGACAGCATTTTTAGTTTTTGTTGTTGTTGTTTTAGCTGTCTACTCATTCTTATAAGATATTGTACAGTCACTTCATTATTACACTTCAAGTCGTCTTGTGGACTCACGATCAAATGAGGTTGTCGTCCGAACAGTATCTCAAAGGGGGACAGATTAAGAGGAGGTCTAGGAGTGGTTCGAATGCTATGGAGGACCAACGGCAAAGCCTAAGGCCATGCCAACCCAGTTTCAGCCATTATCTTACCCAGCTTGTTCTTTATAGTACCGTTTACTCTCTCCACCTTACCACTGGCTTGTGGTCGGTAAGGGGTGTGAAGTCTGCTACTGATTACCATGGGTTTACACATATTTTGGAAGATATCACCAGTAAAATGGGTACCCTTATCACTTTCAATGATTCTAGGGATACCGAACCTACACACAAAGTCTTGTACAATTTTCTTTGCAGTGAACACAGCAGTATTAGTGGCTGCCGGATATGCTTCTACCCAACCGGAAAACACATCAATACACACTAACACATACTTTAAATTCCTGCATGGTGGTAATTGGATATAGTCAATTTGTATTACCTGGAAAGGTCCGTCTGTAGGAGGGATGTGGGATGGCTCAGTTGGAATAGTTTTCCCAACATTTTTCCTCAAACAAGTAAGACATGACATTGCTTTCTTACCAGCCTGAGAGGAACATCCGGGAGCACACCAGTATGCTCTCACCAGTTTGCACATACCTTCTTTACCCAGGTGAGTCAGGCCGTGTGCTGCTTCAGCCAGGCGTGGATAGTATGTTCGGGGAGCTACAGGCTTACCTTGTCCATCCCTCCAGAGTCCTGAGGACTCTCGACCACATCCCTTCGCCTTCCAGACCGCCCTTTCCTGCAGGGAACACAAATCTTGCATTTCAATTAATTTCTGCATGTCTAATGTCTGAAAAACCATCATAGTCTCGGTCGATACAGTCATAGGTTGCCCTGCTGCCCATTTAGCAGCTTCGTCTGCCCTGTTGTTGCCCAATGACACTGGGTCTTCTTCAAAGGTATGGGCTTTGCACTTTATGACGGCTACTGTTCTGGGTAACTGTATCGCTGTCAGAAGTCCTTTTATGTGTTGTGAGTGTGCCACTGGTGTACCTGCTGCTGTCGTAAAGTTTCTAAGACGCCAAAGGGCCACAAAATCGTGCACTACCCCGAAGGCGTACCTAGAGTCAGTATATATATCGGCTGTTTACCCTTTGCCAATTCACACGCACTCCTTAGTGCTACTAGTTCCGCCACCTGGGCTGAGTGAGGTGGACCAAGGGGTTCACCTTCTACCACATCCTGATCGTCTACAACAGCGTAACCAGTACATAGCTCTTCTGTCTCTGTCTGTCTATGGCAACTTCCGTCTGTATAAATCTTTTACACATAAATCAAATCTTGATGGACATCTATCCCCACCATGCCTCCTTGCTCATGTCCAATACCCATTCTCTCCCCCTGCCCTATTCTACATCCTAAACCATGCACTCCCCCACGCACCTGTAACCCTGGAAATCTCATTCACATTTCCCCATTTCCCTCTCTCCCATTCTCTTGCGCCCTTTGCATCGCCAGATCTATCTGTAATAAACTGCCCTCTGTTCATAATCTCTTCATCTCCAAATCTTGAAACCTCTGTACCATTAGTGAAACCTGGCTCTCCTCTTCTGATACAGCTTCCCCTGCTGCTCTTTCCTATGGGGAGATAAACCGATAGGCCATGGGTCCGTCCTGGGGTTGGTGTGGGCATCCTTCTTTCCCCTACGTGCACCTTCCATGTCATCCCTCCTGAGCCTGCCCTTACTTTCTCCTTCTTTTGAGGTTTACTCCATCTGGCTCTTCACTCCTTCTCATCTCCGTGTCGCAGTCATATACCGCCCCCTCGACCCAAACCTTTGATAACTTTGTGGCCTGGCTCCCCCTCTTCATCTCTTCTGACCTCCCCTTCATCATCCTGCACAACTTCAATATCCCTATTGATAACCTCTCTGTGACTGGATCACTTACAAGTAACTTATGGTATAAATTTATTTAAAGGAAATAGCGATGGGCGCTTATTTATATAATTGCCAAAGCACTTATTTTTGATATTGTGTATATTTTGATATAGGAAATCTTTATTTCTGAGACCAGGGGAGAATTTTTTTTTTTCTGTTTTAACCTTGCTAGAGGAAATGCATTGTTTCTGATGAATATATCTGATACAATAAGCCTTTGTTTAGAAAGTATTTTGTATATCTTGGCGTAAGAAAATGTCTTGTTTGGGGTTTGCAACTTTTCTTGGGGAAATATTTTCTTTGGAGGAAATGTGTATTCTGCAACTGTTGAAAGAAAGCACCGATGCTAATCTCATGTCGACTAGAACTTTTGATGTGAGTGTCCAATACTCCTTAAGGGAAAGGAAGAGGTAATTAGACTTGCTGTCAGATGTCCACTGTGTCCACATTAAGATGCAGGAAATCACAGCAAGGTTTTAGAATATCACAGATAAGTGTGAATATTGTTATTCAATATTGCCACTTATTCTCCTTTTTTTTTTCCCCCCTCCCATCCTCAATCAGGTGTCCTGCTGCCTCTCTGCCATTTCTTCCTGGATGGCCCAACATTTCCTCCAACTTAATATGGCCAAAACAGAACTTATTATCTTCCCCTCTCTAGAGATCCCCCCCCACCATCACTATTGCTTCTACCATCATCATCTCCTCTTAACCCCAACTTTGATGCCTTCTGTTCACCCTTGACTCCTCCCTTTCCTTTACCCCACACATTTAATCCTTCACCCAGTCTTCCCGCTTCCATCTCAGAACTATTGCCTGGATCAGACCCTTTCTATCCTCTAAGGCCACCAAAATTCTCATCCACTCTGTGATCATCTCCATTCTTGATTATTGCAATCTCCTCATTGGCCTCCCCCTTTAGCCTTCCGCCTCCTCTCTCTATTTCATCACTTGACTTCTGCCCCCATATTTCCTCTTCTCTAGTTCCTCCTATTCTCTATCTCTGCCTTGATCCTGCATGTAGTGTCCCGCTCTACTGGGCATAGGGGTTACGCCAATTTCACTCTTTTCCCTGTGATCCTTTCTCTGCGATGTTGGTATTTATCTAACCTTACTGCACTTTGCTTCTGTCCTACCCTGTATGCTACGTATCGTTTCCCTGTTCTGGTTTCCTATGATCCATATACAGCTCTTTGTGGTGCCTCATAAATAAAAGATGATAATTATTGTCATCTAAGTACATAAATTACCATATCAGAGGTATTTTTCTACATCTGTTATAAGTATTCTATATATTATAATTAACATACAACATCCGAGTTCTTCAATTGTGATATTTGTAACTATTATACAGAGGAATTGAAATAGGACAATGTCATGTAGTGCCCTGGTCCCTGTTCGCATGTGTTCTTCATATCCTGTTTCTGGATAGTTTTGTTACATAAGCACATGCTTTTATACTAAGCTTCTGATATGGCTAGTGACTAATGACATGAGCTTCCAGAAGCTGACCGATGGTTTGTCTATAGGAGCTGCCTTTCCCGTAGAGCTTGATACGTTCGCAGGTACTTTGATGCTCCCAGGTCTTAACTCTTAGCGTTGTGGAAGCATATATGCAATACCGCAGCAAGTGATAGGAGGCTGTGGCCAAGACAGGAGGGGATGGTCAAGGGTCCGTAGTGAATAGCATAAACAGGGGCAAGCCACAGGGTCAGGGGTGGCAGCGAGCAGGGATATCCGAATAACTAAGCCAGAGGTCAGGACAATCGGAGTTCAAGCAGGGACCAGAAAAGAAGTAAAGGATCACAACAAGGAATCGGAATCCATGGAGTATCCACAGCACTAGTAGCAGGTCAGCTAGTGGGTCACACGATCGCTATAACCAGCAGGGAAGCTAAGCCTTTGATCCCTCATTGGTCCATGTCAGTATTAGAGGCACTGGGGCAATAATCAGCCATGGGGGCTAATGATTATATTTGCGCATGTGCCCGCCACACCTTCATACAAGGTTTGATTATCCAATAGATTGACGAGGCTGCAGCCTAGGGTGTAACTATTTTGGATGGGGGGGTGGGGAAGGTGCAACATTTTTGGAGGTGTAACATACAATGATTGTTGTGACCCTTGTAAAAAAGAAAGTGGACCTGAGTTTAAGTAATATGAGAACATAAACTTTGGTAGCGGGGGGTGAAGAAAGTTGGATTTTACCGTGTATTAGCTGTATGTGGAAAGCGAGGAAGGAGGTCTGAACCCTCAGTCAGACCCTGCCTATATATCAAATTAACATCCAATTTTCACAGCGTTCTCTATATAATAGTTCCTGTCCCAAGGCAGTATAATATACCCTAACCCATTATCACAATGCAGATATGTGTATAAAAGCATATTTACTTACAACAATGTTACAATAGTCAATAACACAATCTTACACTCAGTACGTATAGGTCAATATATATAACAATCTGTATGTAGGTACAGTAATGTATATTAATAATTTCTTACTGTATTTAGTAAATGTGTAAAGTCTTGTGAGTGGATGTATGTACACGTGTGTGTGGATGTATGTACACGTGTGTGTGGCTGTATGTACACGTGTGTGTGTCCTAGATCACATTAAACCCCTATTATCATAGATATGTTCCAGTATATAAATACTCTGCTATTCTTGTATACAATCCACACAGAATCAAAACAAAACCCTCACTATATCACAAATGTATAATACATAAAACCGTTGTTCTTGTATCATGTGCCTACATATCACAACCTCCATATATTCTCAATAGTACATCACACTACATCAAATATATTATGTATCTCACACGGGGGTCACTGAAGCCATATTATCTCCTAAAACACATACTCCACTTCTAAAGCACCATGTTCCTGTTTACAATATCCACACTATATCCCGTAAATTATATGCACAGTCCCACAATTATACAGCATTGCAGGAGATATAGTGCAGTGTAGGAATGGGTACAATGCAGCATAGTGCATACAGCATTGCAGGAGGTATAGTGCAGTGTAGGGATGGGTACAATGCAGCATAGTGCATACAGCATTGCAGGAGATATCGTGCAGTGTAGGAATGGGTACAATGCAGCATAGTGCATACAGCATTGCAGGAGATATCGTGCAGTGTAGGAATGGGTACAATGCAGCATAGTGCATACAGCATTGCAGGAGATATCGTGCAGTGTAGGAATGGGTACAATGCAGCATAGTGCATACAGCATTGCAGGAGGTATAGTGCAGTGTAGGAATGGGTACAATGTAGCATAGTGCATACAGCATTGCAGGAGATATAGTGCAGTGTAGGAATGGGTACAATGTAGCATAGTGCATACAGCATTGCAGGAGATATCGTGCAGTGTAGGAATGGGTACAATGCAGCATAGTGCATACAGCATTGCAGGAGGTATAGTGCAGTGTAGGAATGGGTACAATGTAGCATAGTGCATACAGCATTGCAGGAGATATAGTGCAGTGTAGGAATGGGTACAATGCAGCATAGTGCATACAGCATTGCAGGAGGTATAGTGCAGTGTAGGAATGGGTACAATGCAGCATAGTGCATACAGCATTGCAGGAGATATAGTGCAGTGTAGGAATGGGTACAATGCAGCATAGTGCATACAGCATTGCAGGAGATATAGTGCAGTGTAGGAATGGGTACAATGCAGCGTAGTGCATACAGCATTGCAGGATGTATAGTGCAGTGTAGGGATGGGTACAATGCAGCATAGTGCATACAGCATTGTAGGAGATATAGTGCAGTGTAGGAATGGGTACAATGCAGCATAGTGCATACATCATTGCAGGAGGTATAGTGCAGTGTAGGAATGGGTACAATGCAGCATAGTGCATACAGCATTGCAGGAGATATAGTGCAGTGTAGGAATGGGTACAATGTAGCATAGTGCATACAGCATTGCAGGAGGTATAGTGCAGTGTAGGAATGGGTATAATGCAGCGTAGTGCATACATCATTGCAGGAGGTATAGTGCAGTGTAGGAATGGGTACAATGCAGCATAGTGCATACATCATTGCAGGAGGTATAGTGCAGTGTAGGAATGGGTACAATGTAGCATAGTGCATACCGCATTGCAGGAGATATAGTGCAGTGTAGGGATGGGTACAATGCAGCATAGTGCATACAGCATTGCAGGAGATATAGTGCAGTGTAGGAATGGGTACAATGCAGCGTAGTGCATACAGCATTGCAGGAGATATAGTGCAGTGTAGGAATGGGTACAATGCAGCATAGTGCATACAGCATTGCAGGAGATATAGTGCAGTGTAGGAATGGGTACAATGCAGCATAGTGCATACAGCATTGCAGGATGTATAGTGCAGTGTAGGGATGGGTACAATGCAGCATAGTGCATACAGCATTGTAGGAGATATAGTGCAGTGTAGGAATGGGTACAATGCAGCATAGTACATACAGCATTGCAGGAGGTATAGTGCAGTGTAGGAATGGGTACAATGCAGCATAGTGCATACAGCATTGCAGGAGATATAGTGCAGTGTAGGAATGGGTATAATGCAGCGTAGTGCATACAGCATTGCAGGAGATATAGTGCAGTGTAGGAATGGGTACAATGCAGCATAGTGCATACAGCATTGCAGGAGATATAGTGCAGTGTAGGAATGGGTACAATGCAGCGTAGTGCATACAGCATTGCAGGAGGTATAGTGCAGTGTAGGAATGGGTACAATGCAGCATAGTGCATACAGCATTGCAGGAGATATAGTGCAGTGTAGGAATGGGTACAATGCAGCGTAGTGCATACAGCATTGCAGGAGGTATAGTGCAGTGTAGGAATGGGTACAATGCAGCATAATGCAAACAGCATTGCAGGAGGTATAGTGCAGTGTAGGAATGGGTACAATGCAGCATAGTGCATACATCATTGCAGGAGGTATAGTGCAGTGTAGGAATGGGTACAATGTAGCATAGTGCATACCGCATTGCAGGAGATATAGTGCAGTGTAGGGATGGGTACAATGCAGCATAGTGCATACAGCATTGCAGGAGATATAGTGCAGCGTAGGATTGGGTACAGTGCAGCATAGTGCATACAGCATTGCAGGAGATATAGTGCAGTGTAGGAATGGGTACAATGCAGCATAGTGCATACAGCATTGCAGGAGATATAGTGCAGTGTAGGGATGGGTACAATGCAGCATAGTGCATACAGCATTGCAGGAGGTATAGTGCAGTGTAGGAATGGGTACAGTGCAGCATAGTGCATACAGCTGTCACGGACGTGACCTTAGTACCTGCAAGTATTGGCACTACTACACCAGGAGGCGCGGAGTCTAACACGCCGCTGGTGTTCACCAGGGACCCCCACAAGGAAGTTTGGACTTAGCGGCAACGACGTGCAGGTCGCGGCCCTCCCAGGTAGCTACTTGCGAGATATAGAGAAGAGACGTAGTCAAACAGGCAGGGTCAGGAACCAACCGGGCAGATGAGGTACCGAATCAGAAGACAGAGAATGGTCAGCAGGCCGAGGTCAAACCAGAATATCAGGATGGGACAATGGAGAATCCGAAAGCGAGGTCAGGAAGCCGGGTCAAAACACAGGGAAGCAGTAGTTAATATACAGGGACACTGAGACACTGAGACTAAGGAACCAGTTACTCTGGCACCCTAATGGTGTCAGAGCAGGTTTTAAATAGGAAGTGAAGCTTCCTCATTGGTGGGCAGGGAATCGGCGGTCAGCTGTTCTGACCGCCGACAGGAACCAGGAGAACGCGTCCCGTTGCTATGGCGACGGGCGCGCCTGCGCACCTCGTCGCCGGAAGAGGCGTCCCCGTTGCTTGGCAACGGGGCGCTCTGCAGACAGACGTCCGTCCCTGCTCGAGGAGGAGGCGCAGGGATGGCGTCTGACAGTACCCCTCTCCTTACAATTGGGGGAATCACTGGGTACAGAACGATGTTTCAGGAAGTCTGCCAGTAGCCTAGGGGCATGCAAATCTTCTTTAAAGACCCAAGATCTCTCCTCTAGGCCGAAGCCTTTCCAGTGTACGAGGTATTGGAACCGACCTCGGACGTTGCGTTCAGCAAGAATCTGGCTAATCTCATATTCATTGCCCGTAGTGGTGGAAATGGCCTGAGGGACAGTGGAGGTATGAACAAATTTGTTTAGGACCAGTGGTTTGAGGAGGGAAATATGGAAGGTGTTATGAATCTTCATCTGTGGAGGAAGTTGGAGTCGAACCGTAACTGGATTAATTACTTGAGTTACTGGGAAAGGACCAATGAAACGAGGTGCCAGTTTCATGGAAGGAACCCGTAATTTTAGATTCCTGGTGGACAGCCACACTTTGTCCCCCACTTGGAGAGCTGGTACAACTCTTCTATGCTGATCGGCAGAAGATTTATAATGCCGTCCGGCTTTCAGGAGGTTCTCTTTGGTGGTAGCCCATAACTTAGCCATATGTTGAGTCATGGCATGGGCGGCAGGAACCGTGGAGGGGGTGGAAGAGAACGTGGGGAGGGTAGGATGCGTCCCATACACAGTGAAGAAGGGCGAAAACCCCGAAGAACAATGGACATGATTGTTGTGTGTGAACTCGGCCCAAGGTAGCAGAAGACTCCAATTAGATTGGTTAAGAGATGAGAAACAACGAAGGAACGCCTCCAGGTCTTGGTTTACTCGCTCCGTTTGGCCGTTCGTCTGGGGATGATATCCAGAGGAGAACTTGAGGGTAATACCTATATCTTTGCAGAAGGCTCTCCAGAAGCGAGACACGAACTGGACACCCCGGTCAGATATTATTTCCAGAGGGCACCCGTGGAGACGAAAGATTTCTTTGATGAAGACTTGTGCCAATTTGGATGCAGATGGAAGGCCTTTTAGAGGAAACGAAATGAGCCATTTTAGAGAACCGGTCTACTGTGACCCAAATGGTGTCAAAGCCGCTGCTGGGTGGCAAGTCAGTAATAAAATCCATCGAGATGCTGGACCATGGGCGATCAGGAATCGGGAGAGGTTGTAACAATCCAGCGGGGGATTGTCTAGGTACCTTGTTCTGGGCACAAACAGAGCATGAGGCTACAAACTCTTGGACATCCGTACGGGCCGTTGGCCACCAGTAGTGTCGTGATAACAGCGAGAGAGTCTTCTCAGTACCAGCATGACCGGCAAATCTAGAGGCATGAGCCCAACGTAACGCCTTTAAGCGTAGATGTGGTACTAGAAAGGAACAGCCCACAGGAGGAGTACGGGTGATGGCTACAATACAGGAGGGTTCAAACACTGGTGGGGGTACAGTAGTGGGTGAAGAATCGGAGACATCGAAAGAGCGGGAGAGGGCATCAGCTTTGGAATTGAGATAACCAGCACGATAAGTAAGAATGAGATTAAAGCGGGCGAAGAATGAGGACCATCTGGCTTGCCGGGGGTTGAGACACCGAGCATCCCGGAGATAGATGAGGTTCTTGTGGTCGGTGAATACCGTAACAGGATGACGTGCCCCTTCCAGAAGATGGCGCCATTCTTCGAGCGCAGACTTCACCGCCAATAACTCTTTGTCCCCTATACCGTAGTTAGATTCAGAGGAAGTGAATCTCCTCGAAAAGAACCCACATGGCAGCAGTCCCCCTGAAATGGATTCTTGTGAAAGAACTGCCCCGACTCCTACTGCAGATGCGTCCACTTCTACCAGGAATGGTTTATCTTGATCCGGTTGAACAAGTACAGAGGCGGAAGAAAAGGCTTTCTTGAGTGCTTCGAAGGCGTCGATGGCCTCCGTGGCCCAAACATGAGGATTAGCAGTTTTCTTAGTCAGAGCGGTAATTGGTGCGATGATAGAAGAAAATCGTAGAATGAACTGCCGGTAATAGTTGGCGAAGCCAATGAATCTCTGGGTAGCTTTCAGACCCATAGGTCTAGGCCATTTGAGGATGGCAGATAGCTTGACTGGATCCATCTGTAGACCGGAGCCTGACACGATGTAGCCCAGGAAGGGAATCTGTGGCTTCTCAAATACACATTTCTCTAGCTTACAATACAACTTATTGGCTCGTAGACGAGACAGGACCTCACTTACATGAACACGATGGCTGGTCAAGTCTGAAGAAAAGATTAAGATGTCATCCAGATAAGCTACTACGGAGATGTAGAGAAGGTCCTGGAAAATCTCATTAATAAAAGATTGGAAAACAGCGGGGGCATTGCACAACCCGAAGGGCATGACCAGGTATTCGAAGTGGCCTTCTTTAGTGCAGAATGCAGTTTTCCACTCGTCTCCTGAGCGTATACGAATGAGGTTATACGCCCCCCGTAGGTCTAGCTTAGTAAAGACCTTGGATCCTGCGATTCTATCAAAGAGCTCAGAGATGAGAGGTAACGGGTATCTGTTCTTTATAGTGATGGCGTTCAATCGCCGGTAGTCAATACACGGCCGTAGGGAACCGTCTTTCTTCTTGACGAAGAAAAATCCCGCGCCCGCGGGGGAGGAAGATTTCCTGATAAAGCCACGTTGAAGATTCTCAGAAATATAGGTGGTCATGGCAGTATTCTCAGGGAGAGATAGGGGATAGATTCTGCCCTTAGGAAGAGGTTTATCAGGTAGTAATTCGATGGAGCAGTCCCAGGGCCGGTGGGGGGGCAGGACCTCGGCCGCAGCTTTGCAAAACACATCTTGATAAGCAATATATGGAAGTGGCAGTTCAACGTGTGGAGATATCAGAAGACAAGGAAGAGAGGTCTGGCTGGGTTTTAGACCAGACAAACAGGACTTAAAACATTGTGGGCCCCAAGAAGTAACCATCGCACGATTCCAATCCAATTGGGGTGAATGAAGCTTGAGCCAAGGTAATCCTAGAATGACGGTGTTGACAGAACGAGGAAGAACCAGGAACTCGATGACTTCAGAATGTAGCACCCCTACCATCAGCCGAACTGGGGCGCAGGCGTGAGAAACAGACCCGTTGGAGATCCGATTCCCATCTACCGCGGTGAGGAATAACGGCTGAGGCAATTTGATAGTAGTTAATTGGAGTTGCGATGCCAGAGTGGCAGAGATGAAATTTCCGGCAGAGCCGGAATCCACAAAGGCTAAGGTCTCAAAGGGGCCGACAGAGGTATGCAAGGAGATGGGCATGAGGCAGTCGTTACTAGCAATGGTGTAGGGAGTAATAATTCCAACTCCTAAATCGGCCTCCCTTCCACCGATTAGGAGGGGGCGTTTCCCGGTCTCTTGGTACAAGATGAGATGGTATGACCAGGATCTCCACAATACAAACATAAGTTTTGCTTGAAGCGACGTTGACGTTCCTCGGCGGACAGCCGGGAACGGCCGATTTGCATCGGTTCTTCAGGAAGGACCGGGTTTTGAAACATGGGAGCAAGGCGAGTAGAGGACCGTCTGGAGGTGGCACGTTCCAAAGTCCGCTCACGGAAACGTAGATCAATGCGATTGCATAAAGAAATCAGGGAATCCAAATCAGAGGGAAGCTCACGGGAAGTTAACTCATCCTTAACTCGGTCTGAGAGTCCTTGCCAAAAGGTTGCTACCAAGGCTTCGTTATTCCAACTGAGCTCAGAGGACAGCGTGCGGAATTGTATAGCATACTGCCCGACGGTCAGGGATCCCTGGCGGAGGTTCAGGAGACTGGAGGCAGCCGAGGAGATGCGTCCGGGCTCATCAAAAACCTTGCGGAAGGTTTCAATGAAGGTGGTGACGTTGGACAACATAGGGTCATCTCGCTCCCACAGGGGGGAGGCCCAAGCAAGGGCCTGTCCGGATAATAAGGACATAATAAACGCCACCTTAATGCGTTCAGAGGGAAAAGATGCAGGACTACACTCGAAGTGGATCAGACACTGATTAAGGAATCCTCTGCATCTTTTAGGCTCGCCATCAAACTTGTCCGGTGGAGAGAGTCTCAGGGCTGTAGAGGAAACCACTGCAGGAGAGGAGGAGGTGGCGGCGACTGCCGCGGTAGTCACGGGAACATTTTGAGCAGAAGCCATGGAGACCTGGAGGGTCTCAAGACGAGTTGCGACTCCTTGGATACAGTGAAGTAACTGTGCCTGCTCTGCTTCTTGCTTCTCCACCCTATGAGCCAAGTGGAGTAGAAGGTCACGTGCAGAGGGTTCATTAGATGAGTCGGTTGACATGGCCAGAGCAAACTGTCACGGACGTGACCTTAGTACCTGCAAGTATTGGCACTACTACACCAGGAGGCGCGGAGTCTAACACGCCGCTGGTGTTCACCAGGGACCCCCGCAAGGAAGTTTGGACTTAGCGGCAACGACGTGCAGGTCGCGGCCCTCCCAGGTAGCTACTTGCGAGATATAGAGAAGAGACGTAGTCAAACAGGCAGGGTCAGGAACCAACCGGGCAGATGAGGTACCGAATCAGAAGACAGAGAATGGTCAGCAGGCCGAGGTCAAACCAGAATATCAGGATGGGACAATGGAGAATCCGAAAGCGAGGTCAGGAAGCCGGGTCAAAACACAGGGAAGCAGTAGTTAACATACAGGGACACTGAGACACTGAGACTAAGGGACCAGTTGCTCTGGCACCCTAATGGTGTCAGAGCAGGTTTTAAATAGGAAGTGAAGCTTCCTCATTGGTGGGCAGGGAATCGGCGGTCAGCTGTTCTGACCGCCGACAGGAACCAGGAGAACGCGTCCCGTTGCTATGGCGACGGGCGCGCCTGCGCACCTCGTCGCCGGAAGAGGCGTCCCCGTTGCTTGGCAACGGGGCGCTCTGCAGACAGACGTCCGTCCCTGCTCGAGGAGGAGGCGCAGGGACGGCGTCTGACAACAGCATTGCAGGAGATATAGTGCAGTATAGGAATGGGTACAATGCAGCAGTAACATTGTAAAGGATTATATCCTGGGACTAGTGGTGTAGTAGCAATCAGACTTTCCACTGTTTGGTTTTGCTATTAGTTGTTAGCTGACTTGCATTCCTCTCTCCGTCACCATTTTGTTTAAATAAAAACTGTGTCCTTCTATAATACACTTTGGGTACCACTTTACACAGCAGGGACCAAGGGCCCGGGTATCAGCCGCCATCACCAAAAATCTGGAGATTTGTAAGTTTCCAACGTTTTCAGAAGATCTACGTTTCATGACCCGAACGTCCCCTACGGCATTGTCCTTATCTTTAAGGAATGGTAAATGAATGTGGTCAGGTTGAGGGCTTATTGTCCTTGAATTTCTCCAATTTGTACAGATAAATCCTGACAACCCTATTGGTTAGTTTAAGATATTCCCAATGATGTCTTCCCAATAGCTGTTTAAGTCCTCAAAGATGTTACGTGACCCAACTCTAGAAATTGGTGGGGACGACATAACGAACTCTCTCCTCAGTCAAGGTCGATGTACAGTGGGACCTCTTGAAGGTTAAATTCTTAACAAGTTATAAATGTCTCCTATTTTCTGGCAGGGCGCAAGAAGAAGAAAGTTTAAGGAATCTATCTTGTGTCTCCTGAGACTCGATTCAAATCCATCCTCAACGATCTCTTAGGTGGTGCCTATGACCCATCTTGCAAATGTTGATAGGAAATGCTCTTTCAAGTGCATTGTCTACCATTTGTACATCATGTCTTTATTAATGTGCAATCCTCTTATAAATCATGTATTTGGTCCTTCCATCTCCACCCATCCTTTCTCCATGTCCGACTTAGTAAAAGAACTTCTCTGGTAACACTGCACAATGCTGTCCTAACATGAACACGTCACCTACACACACCGGAGGCAGCCATTTTGTGAGCTGAACCAAACCTCATGGGAAACCGGCCTATTCCCCAGGAACTGGTGACATCACGGAGCCAGGAGACACTTTGAGCCTTAGTAATATGGCTGGTTCCTAAGGATTTGATTGGCTGCGTTCTCATCCTCTCAGCCCACAAAAAGTCAGATTGGTGGGAAAAGGGGGCGATATTGCAAAAAAAACAAAAAGTTCATTGTATTTAAGTTATGTAAATAAATTGACTTTGACCTGTCATTTTTCTGAATGGTTAATTGCCCTGTTTCAAGCAGCCCCAGAATCTCAACAATTCATTTTTTAAGTTGAATTTAATTTTCAGTCAAAAGTTTGGGGTGGGGTTTCTGTTTTGTCTGAATTCATTTTAAAGTAGAGAGTTCACCAAGATATTAACAAGATAAAAAACAAGATATTAACAATTTTTTTCAATAGTTATGGTTTTGTTTCTATTCTTGTTTGATTTTATTGTTATTTTATTATGTAATTAAGACAAAAACACAGTGATATCATCTACACGTCTTCGTGTTTCACAATAAATGTCAAATAAACTTCTTGTTTTTTCTTAAAAATGTATGTAACCCCCTTATAGGTAAATGTGATGTGGCAATTTTTTTTATATAGGATTTCTTGATGTACACAGGAGTATAATTAAGAATATAAAAGTATTATTAAAAAAGCTTTCAATACCTTAAATTTTGCAGACCTGTGTTAATCATTTGTGTAATCTTTTGTTTTTACTTTGGTAAGTGGAAAAGCATAAAATCCTCCAGATTCAGTGGAATTTATTTTAGATCAACAGATGACAGTTGCTATAATTTAGAAACCCTTTTTTTTTTCCTTTAAAAATTAACTGGACACATCTTTTCTCTTACGGCGGCCAAATGCCCGATGTGACAGTGTGTAGCCACGGCTCAAAGTCTCCGCAGTGCGCCGTGTTGTAGCGTTGCCTCGGGTCTAAAGACCGCCCACAGCGAGTGCCCGCATCAGGATGAATTGCTAAAATTCTTGATTATTTGTGGACTATGAATATCGGAGATGAGACACAAGGAAGCGGTGGGTACATTATTGTTCTCGGTTCCCACCAGAATTAAGCCTGGCTTAGAAAAGCAACACAGAAAACCCCAGTCCTGTTTTTTTCTATTTACAAAAATTCGCTGAGATCAGCTGAAATCATCCAGATCCAGTGGAACTGGTCTGAAATCAAGGGGTGATTGCAGTGATTTTAAATCATTTTCAATGAATCTGGCCGATTTCAGTTGATTTTCCCTGATTTCAGTGAATTGTAGTAAACTTCAAACAGCATTATATTGTAAAGAACACAAAATAAAAACATTAACTAGAAGCCAATATTAATAAAATATTTAATACAATATATAAGAGATAGTAACTGATGCAGCATATACAGTGTAATAAGCAATCACAGGTCCCTAATATCTGTTAGTACTAGTACTAATAAGCAAAATTCAGTTCCCCTTGGAGAGTGAAAATGGCAGTCAGCCCCCCTGCACGACAAGGAACACCTACACCCTATACACCCCGGATCCCACTCGCAAAAAAGAATATCCCTCTTTTTCTTCAGGACTGTCCCTATTTATAGCGCCCTAAAGGGTTCTGACTGGGGATAAAGGTTTTAATATAATCCAAAAAGGGTGTGTGTTGGTGGGTATGGCCTAATCATCAGTTATTTTCATAGCACCACTAATTCTGCAGACCTCAAGTCAGTCCCTGCCCCATTGGAGCTTACAGTCTAAATTCCCTACATACACTGAGAGAGAGACTAAGGTCAATCTAACAGCCAATTAATCTACTAGTGTTAGGAACCCCTCCAGTCGGTACAACACAACCCGGATTCTACTCTGCCAGTCAGGTGTTCACTGGAGCCCCTAGTGGTGGGGACAGACTGGGCTGCAGACTGACAGAGGGTCGTGAAGTGTGTACCGGCTGGGGAGAACCCAGGCAAACAGAGTGAAGTCCAAGCAGAGGTCAAGGGCCGGCAGCGGATAGCAATTCCAATAAACAGGCCGAGGTCAAGTGTCACGAGCAGACAGGAAGGTCGGTAAACACGCCAGAGGTCAGGGTCACGAGATACACATGCAAAGTCCAAATCCTGGCAAAGGGTCACACACGGGTAATCAGTAGAATGTTCAACAGGCAGGAACAAGAGACAGAGCAGGTCAGCAGACTGGCAACAGAAGCTATAACCCGCAATGAGGCAGCAGACCTCATTGCCTTAAATACAGAGCAGGACCAATCAGGGCTTGTCCCTGCTATACACAGTTGCAAGCTAATATCCTGTAATTCAGCCCCCTTCATTCAATCAGCCCACAGGCTGTCTAATGTGCGCATGCGCCCGGCTTCTAGCACTGCCGGAACGCAGCACTACTGAAGAGGCATCCGGCCGTTGCCTTGGTGACGGCCGGGCAGGAAGAGGAGATGACGTCCCGGTCATCAAGGTGACGGCCGGGACGCTAGGGGGGAGCCAGAAGCGAGCCGCGGCGGCTGTGAGTACCGCCGCGGCTCGTGACAACTAGTACGTTTTTTGTAGTGTAGGAGAAAACCCACACAAACACTGGGAGAACATACAAACTCCACACAGATAAGGCCATGGTTGGGACTCAAACTTATGACCCCAGTGTTGTGAGGCAGAAGGGCTAACCACTGAGCCACCGTGCTGCTCAGAGATCTGATTTTCTAGTCATTTGTCAGGTATTGCCAGGGCCACCGTGAGGGGGGTGGCAGGTACTATTTACAGTGGCCCGGGCATGTCAGGGGGCCCGGGCTGGGGATTGTGGCTAAGACGCCGGCGCCGCGATCATGTGAGTATACAAATACTGATATTACCGCGACGCCGGCGTCTTCCCTCCTTCGTTTGCACTGAATAAATGGTGTGACGCCATCGCATGATGACGGTGATGAAGAAGGGGGGGAGAAAAAGGCACTATTTGGTGATGAAGAAGCGGGACAGCATGACAGAGTGTGAAGGGGGCAAAGGCAATTTTTTTTAGCGTGCTCGGCTATAAGTGGGGCCCCATGAAGTTGTTGTACTGGAGCCCCGAATTCCTTTTGGCAGCCCTGAGTATGGCTTTTGAACCGCTCTTCCTTCTACCTCGACATCTGGCAAAAACCCACATGCAACTTTTACTTATTGAAATCCGAAGCTTTAGAAATCATTTCTCCATCGATAACTTCCCTGCTATGTCCAAATAAGGCAAAGGGGTTGCATGGCTACGCCCAGTCAGGGGGTTGAGCCAATGATTCAGCCAATGAGCTCTCAACAGCACCTATAAGAAACCCAGCTGCCTCTCTCACAGCAGGTATTTGTCCTAAAAGCTGTTAGTATCTAGCTTCTACTAGTAGGGTTGTTTCTCTAAGAGGCCAAGATCTACCTTTAATTCCCAGGCACATGAGAATTTTGCTAAGTGGAAAATACTTAAAATCCTCTGGATTCAGTGGACTATATTTTAGATCAATAGATGATACATACATGTCTCTAGTATTAAGGACAGCACTGTGGTTTAGTGGTTAGCAGCTCTGTCTCACAACACTGGGGTTGAGAGTTCAATTCCCAACCATGTCCTTATCTGTGTGGAGTTTGTACATTCTCCCCGTATTTGCTATATAAATAGCTGATGACAGTTGCTGTAATTTAGAAACTTTTTTTTTTCCAATTAAAAATAAACTGTGCACATCTTTTCACTTACGTCGGCCTATGGCCCGATGTCACAGCATGTAGCCACAGCTCAAAGTCTCCGCAGTGCGCTGTGTTGTAGTGTTGCCTCGGGTCTGAAGACCTCCCAGAGCGAGTGCCCACGTTTGGATGAATTGCTAAAATTCTTGATTATTTGTGGACAGTGAATATCAGAGAGGAGACATAAAGAGGTGGAGGGTATTTTATTGTTCTCAGTGCCCGTCAGAAGGAAAAACAACACAGAAAAACCCCAGTCCTGTTTTTTTCTGGCTATTTTCAAAAATTCACTGAAATCCAGTAAAATCACCAGATCCAGTGAAACTGATTTGAAATCAATCTCATTGAATCTGGGTGATTTCAGTTGATTTTCCCTGATTTCAGTGAATTGAAGAAATTTGAAGAAAAAAACAGGACGGGTTTTTGGTTCATATTTCCAGTCTTATTTGATTGATTACTTAATCCCAATTTTTTGTGAACTATGGATTTCAGACATAAGGAAAGGAAGGTGTGCAGAGGTATATTTGTATAATTCCATCAAAGCAGGACTTTTTAAAGCCAGTCCTGTTTATATCTGTAATTTTCTTTAATTCACTGAAATCAGGAGAAATCTAGTTAAATCACCCGGGTTCAGTGGCACTGATTTGAAATCAGTGGGTGACAGTAATGATTTTACTTCAATTTGTCAGAAATCTGGGTGAATTCAGTGGATTGAAGAAGCTTCAAGATAAAAAAACAGGACAGTCTCAAACTTGTTTATGGGGAATTATATTGTGCTAAACTCCAAACTACGCTCTTAATATAGGACATGGCGCTCCTAAGGCTTCTGGGGAGGATTAATATCAAGATGAACACCTTACCAAAAGACTTATACCTCTTCCTCCCAGACATTAGTTTGTGATTTAATTTGGGCTGGGGGACACCCACATAAAAACTGAGAGAACGTACAAACTCCACACCAATAAGGCCATGGTGAGGTATCAAACTCATGACCCCAGCATTGCAAAGCAGGTGTGCTAACCACTAAGCCATTGATCTTCCATGCTCTATAGGTCCCTCCCTATCTCCTTCCTTGGCTCACCAGGCTGCCCCACATCCCACGGCTGGTCCTACCCTCCAATGCTGGGCTAGGTTGAGGAATCTAAAATACATTTCTTTCACATTGTCCCCTCTTACCACACTGACCCAAAATCGAAAACTTCCCACCAGAACTATAGCCAAGTGTTTTTCCAACTGTGGGTAGCGGAGATGTCAGACAAAGTGGTTTAGTGGTTAGCACCTCTGCTTCACAGTACTGGGGTCATGAGTTCAATTCCCACCCATGGTTTTATCTGGGTAGAGGTTGTATGGTGCCCATATTTCCATGGATTTCCTCCCACACTCCAAAAAACATACGAGTAGGTTTGTTTGCTGCTATTAAATTGACTTTAGTCTCTCTCAGTCTGTGTACGTTAGGGAATTTAGACTGTAAGCGCCAATGGGCAGGGACTGATGTGAGCGAGTTCTCTGTATAGCGCTGCGGAATTAATTGCGCTATAAAAATAGCTGACGATAATGGTTGATATTATTTAGAAACCTTTTTTTTCCTTTAAAAATTAACTGGACACATTCTTTAATCCTATGCCGGCCTATGGCCCGATGTCACAGCATGTAGCCACAGCTCAAAGTCTCCGCAGTGCGCTGTGTTGTAGTGTTGCCTCGGGTCTAAAGACCTCCCAGAGCGAGTGCCCACGTTTGGATGAATTGCTAAAATTCTTGATTATTTGTGGACAGTGAATATTAGAGAGGAGACATAAAGAGGTGGAGGGTATTTTATTGTTCTCAGTGCCCGTCAGAAGGAAAAACAACACAGAAAAACCCCAGTCCTGTTTTTTTCTGGCTATTTTCAAAAATTCACTGAAATCCAGTGAAATCATCAGATCCAGTGAAACTGATTTGAAATCAATCTCACTGAATCTGGATGATTTCAGTTGATTTTCCCTGATTTCAGTGAATTGAAGAAATTTGAAGAAAAAAACAGGACGGGTTTTTGGTTCATATTTCCAGTCTTATTTGATTGATTACTTAATCCCAATTTTTTGTGAACTATGGATTTCAGACATAAGGAAAGGAAGGTGTGCAGAGGTACATTTCTATAATTCCATCAAAGCAGGACTTTTTAAAGCCAGTCCTGTTTATATCTGTAATTTTCTTTAATTCACTGAAATCAGGAGAAATCTAGTTAAATCACCCGGGTTCAGTGGCACTGATTTGAAATCAGTGGGTGACAGTAATGATTTTACTTCAATTTGTCAGAAATCTGGGTGAATTCAGTGGATTGAAGAAGCTTCAAGATAAAAAAACAGGACAGTCTCAAACTTGTTTATGGGGAATTATATTCTGCTAAACTCCAAACTACGCTCTTAATATAGGACATGACGCTCCTAAGGCTTCTGGGGAGGATTAATATCAAGATGAACACCTTACCAAAAGACTTATACCTCTTCCTCCCAGACATTAGTTTGTGATTTAATTTGGGCTGGGGGACACCCACATAAAAACTGAGAGAACGTACAAACTCCACACCAATAAGGCCATGGTGAGGTATCAAACTCATGACCCCAGCATTGCAAAGCAGGTGTGCTAACCACTAAGCCATTGATCTTCCATGCTCTATAGGTCCCTCCCTATCTCCTTCCTTGGCTCACCAGGCTGCCCCACATCCCACGGCTGGTCCTACCCTCCAATGCTGGGCTAGGTTGAGGAATCTAAAATACATTTCTTTCACATTGTCCCCTCTTACCACACTGACCCAAAATCGAAAACTTCCCACCAGAACTATAGCCAAGGGTTTTTCCAACTGTGGGTAGCTGAGATGTCAGACAAAGTGGTTTAGTGGTTAGCACCTCTGCTTCACAGTACTGGGGTCATGAGTTCAATTCCCACACATGGTTTTATCTGGGTAGAGGTTGTATGGTGCCCATATTTCCATGGATTTCCTCCCACACTCCAAAAAACATACGAGTAGGTTTGTTTGCTGCTATTAAATTGACTTTAGTCTCTCTCAGTCTGTGTACGTTAGGGAATTTAGACTGTAACCGCCAATGGGCAGGGACTGCTGTGAGCGAGTTCTCTGTACAGCGCTGCGGAATTAATGGCGCTATAAAAATAGCTGACGATAATGGTTGATATTATTTAGAAACCTTTTTTTTCCTTTAAAAATTAACTGGACACATTCTTTAATCCTATGCCGGCCTATGGCCCGATGTCACAGCATGTAGCCACAGCTCAAAGTCTCCGCAGTGCGCTGTGTTGTAGTGTTGCCTCGGGTCTAAAGACCTCCCGGAGCGAGTGCCCACGTTTGGATGAATTGCTAAAATTCTTGATTATTTGTGGACAGTGAATATCAGAGAGGAGACATAAAGAGGTGGAGGGTATTTTATTGTTCTCAGTGCCCGTCAGAAGGAAAAACAACACAGAAAAACCCCAGTCCTGTTTTTTTCTGGCTATTTTCAAAAATCCACTGAAATCCAGTGAAATCACCAGATCCAGTGAAACTGATTTGAAATCAATCTCACTGAATCTGGATGATTTCAGTTGATTTTCCCTGATTTCAGTGAATTGAAGAAATTTAAAGAAAAAACAGGACGAGTTTTTGGTTCATATTTCCAGTCTTATTTGATTGATTACTTAATCCCAATTTTTTGTGAACTATGGATTTCAGACATAAGGAAAGGAAGGTGTGCAGAGGTACATTTGTATAATTCCATCAAAGCAGGACTTTTTAAAGCCAGTCCTGTTTATATCTGTAATTTTCCTTAATTCACTGAAATCAGGAGAAATCTAGTTAAATCACCCCGGTTCAGTGGCACTGATTTGAAATCAGTGGGTGACAGTAATGATTTTACTTCAATTTGTCAGAAATCTGGGTGAATTCAGTGGATTGAAGAAGCTTCAAGATAAAAAAAACAGGACAGTCTCAAACTTGTTTATGGGGAATTATATTGTGCTAAACTCCAAACTACGCTCTTAATATAGGACATGGCGCTCCTAAGGCTTCTGGGGAGGATTAATATCAAGATGAACACCTTACCAAAAGACTTATACCTCTTCCTCCCAGACATTAGTTTGTGATTTAATTTGGGCTGGGGGACACCCACATAAAAACAGAGAGAACGTACAAACTCCACACCAATAAGGCCATGGTGAGGTATCAAACTCATGACCCCAGCATTGCAAAGCAGGTGTGCTAACCACTAAGCCATTGATCTTCCATGCTCTATAGGTCCCTCCCTATCTCCTTCCTTGGCTCACCAGGCTGCCCCACATCCCACGGCTGGTCCTACCCTCCAATGCTGGGCTAGGTTGAGGAATCTAAAATACATTTCTTTCACATTGTCCCCTCTTACCACACTGACCCAAAATCGAAAACTTCCCACCAGAACTATAGCCAAGGGTTTTTCCAACTGTGGGTAGCGGAGATGTCAGACAAAGTGGTTTAGTGGTTAGCACCTCTGCTTCACAGTACTGGGGTCATGAGTTCAATTCCCACACATGGTTTTATATGGGTAGAGGTTGTATGGTGCCCATATTTCCATGGATTTCCTCCCACACTCCAAAAAACATACAAGTAGGTTTGTTTGCTGCTATTAAATTCACTTTAGTCTCTCTCAGTCTGTGTACGTTAGGGAATTTAGACTGTAAGCGCCAATGGGCAGGGACTGATGTGAGCGAGTTCTCTGTACAGCGCTGCAGAATTAATGGCGCTATAAAAATAGCTGACGATAATGGTTGATATTATTTAGAAACCTTTTTTTTCCTTTAAAAATTAACTGGACACAGGAAGGTGTGCAGAGGTACATTTGTATAATTCCATCTAAGCAGGACTTTTTAAAGCCAGTCCTGTTTATATCTGTAATTTTCCTTAATTCACTGAAATCAGGAGAAATCTAGTCAAATCACCCGGGTTCAGTGGCACTGATTTGAAATCAGTGGGTGACAGTAATGATTTTACTTCAATTTGTCAGAAATCTGGGTGAATTCAGTGGATTGAAGAAGATTTAAAATAAAAAAAAAAAAAGGACAGTCTCAAACTTGTTTTTGGTGAATTTTCTTCCACTAATCTCCAAGTTTTGCTCTTTATAGAGGACATGGCGTTCCTAAGGCTTCAGGGGAGGATTAATATTATCAAGATGAACACCTTACCAAAAGTCCTATACCTCTTCCTATTTACATCCCTCGCAGAAATTAGCTTGTGATTCATTTTGGCTGGGAGGAAACCCACACAGAGGGAGATAATACAAACTCCACACAGATAAGGCCATGGTTGGGAATCGAACTCATGACCCCAGCATTGGGAGACAGAGGTGCAACCACTGAGCCAACATGCTGCTACACGCTGAAAGTCCCTCTCTATCTCCTCCTTGGATCAACAGGCTGCCCCACATCCCACAGCTGGCCCTATCCTCCAATGCTGGGCTAGGTTGTGGACACTAAAATACATTTCTTCCACATAGTCCACTCTCAGCACTCTGACCCTCAATCCAAACTTCCCACCGGGGTTTTACAACTATAGTTAGATTGGGAGTTGGTCTGGTGCGGTCACTTGGTTGAAGATGGTAGGATATTCCTTCTCTGACTTGCAGGAGAGGCTGAATCTCTCCATTCCTGATCTCTGGCTATATTTGCAAGCTAGACACTACATCCAAGATAAGACCATTCTTTCAGGGGCAGGGAGGAAACTGACCGTCTTTGAGGATCTTTGTTACACATCTCAGGAGCCCAGCCACACAATCTCCACTATCTACAAAATATTAATTGTAAATTGTAATTGTATGGTTCATTACCGAGCTATGCAAAATCATGGGATGAGGAGTTGGAAAGGTCAGAAACCGATAACATTTGGCCAAAAATATTCCAATTCACCATTCCTCCAGCCTCTCTGTGGTTGAAACGCAGTTGAAGACCCTCTCCAGATGGTACAGGTGCCCTCCGGACTGTGCAAGGTCCTGCTGAAGATGCAGATCGGTCACAGGGTCTACATTGCACGTCTGGTGGAGTACCAGATGGTCCAGATTGTTGGCTTTTTAACCTGATTTCCCAGTATAAAAATCCATACTTAGGCATGTTTTACTGTACATTGCTGAAAGTCTTGTACCCATTATATCTGTATAGTCCTCAATAAAGATTAAACCAAAAATAAAAAAATAGGACGTGTTTTAATGTCTTCATTTCGGTGGATTGCATAACCCATTATATTATGTTCTCAATTATTTTTGAACCACTGATTTCAGGGTTGATACATGAAGAACAGAACGGCTGCAAAGTATAACTCTATATGTCCATCTAAGCACAGCCTGATTTGGGGGATTAGCCCCAGTCCTGTTTATATCCTTCTTTTTCCTTCATTCACTGAAATCAGGTCCAATCCCATAAAATCACCCGCATTTGGTGGAATCATTTTGAGATCAATTAATTGGTTGCGATTTCCGATCGTTTCCACCGAATCTGGGTGGTTTCAGTTGATTTAATCTGATTTCCATGAACTGGAGAAAATGTAAACTAAACGTTTCAGGTTTTATTATCCTCACTTTCCAGTAGTAACTTATAACGCCGCTATTTTATGCTATTCTGTGTAAACAATTCATTTGAAACATAAAGGACAAAGTGCAGTTTTTGTTGAAAAACCCAGTCCTGCACCACCTCACAATCACCGAGATTAGGTGCAATCACCAGAAAGCACCCAAATTCAAAGAACACAGAGCTAGACCCATCTTAGATGATCTGATATATAAAGTTTACACTACGAGTAGCATAAGCTATAACAAATAGACAATGTTACCTTCACAATAAGTGTTTATAATAAATTTGGTGGACCTAAATGCAACATTAATAAATTAATCAGTATAGTATAGTTTCGTATAAGAGAACGGGTTTTGAAATTCTTCTTACCTGGGGGATGTTCTAAAATAAAATTGGATGTATCTTAAACATAGCTTTGGTAGAATGACAATATGATTCTCACTATATCCTATTAAAGGTCCTTTAATCAGGATATAAATGGACATTTTTGTTCCTGAAGAAAGTTTTCGTTCCCTGGGTATCTTTCCTGAACAATTTTATAGCACTTCTGTATTCTCTTCAGATCAGTGGTCACAATGGAAAGTTAGAAGTTGCGGTATGGAAAATGTTAGTGAATAGAATCTGACAGTTTTACAATGATGGCAGTAGGAGAAGCGGCAGTATGACATACCCCGTATACCAGCTCACTTCCAGCACTGATAACACCACATTCTTCTATGTGATTACATACATTAAGGCATTACAATTTTACAAATAATGAATTATGATAGAATAGAAAGAAATTTTAACCAAACATTTTTTTTCTAGCAGAATTTAATAAGACTCGGAGTATGACCTACTGGTTTCAGATCTCATAATACAGAGAGCCTATTAGTCTAGTTGTGTGCCTATCACCTATCCAGGATTAAATAGATTTAAAACGGGAAAACCTGATGATTTTGTATCTGACTTACATACAAAATGCTTTTATTGTTAAGAGGGGCAGAGCTGAGATCTGGAAAACAATACTTTAAATCCCTCACAGGAACACACGACTAGAGAGCAAACAGGAAATGTCAGCTCTAGTTCCATAGAAGGGTTCTCTACAGTCAGAGCAGAGAATGTGATACCGGAGGAGGTATTCTTGGCAGATACAGCACATGGCCTCAAGGAAGGGTCAAGTATTATGGAAACAGGATGAACAGGGTAAATGGGGTCGTATTGGCAGATGGTAATGTGTCAGATTATATGTCCCCTGCAAGACATTCTGTAGACAAGGTTCTTGAGTAAACAATTTGTTATAATTCGGCTTCACCCAGTACATAGATATTATATCAAAGAATTGTACAACACACACGTTTGACATTTATTTGAAAACACCATTAAAACTCTCAACAGACCATTATAAAAATCACTTATAGAACAAAGATGAGTTCATACGATTTTTTTTGTCAACCTCTATGTTAGGTGAGCAGAGGCTAGACACTAAGGGGTAGATTTACTAAACCTTCGAAATAGTAAAAGTGGGGGTGTTGCCTATAGCAACCAATATATATATATATATATATATATATATATATATATATATATCTGAGACTCCCTGCAACCCTCTCCTGATCCCGGCAGGGTAATATACTGTATGTCTATATATAAGGAACCAAAACAGATTTGGCTGTATTTTGGGATAGTTATATAATACCCATATTTCAGACAATGGCTTACTTCGAAGAGAGAACACATTGAAATTAGTTACAAAGGGACAGGGGACATGTTTAATTTCATGCACAAATAAAAAAATATTTTCAGGTAATGTAAAATACAAATACTTGCATTGTTATAGGTCAAACTAGGGCAAATTGACAAACAGTGTTGAATTCCTGAGCGTACAGCGCCCACTAGCGGGCAGTATGCTGAACTGCAGGTCAGTGAGCTGCTGTTGGTTAGCATACAATCGTAGACAGGGATGATGAGAGTAGCAGTAATCCGAGTCAGGAAGCTTTTGTTGTCCGTGTCCGATTAGCAGCCACTGGTGTCTGTGGGACAAGAGGTCAATCTGTGTCCATGACGGGCCTGTATAATAGACGTTCATATTAATGCCCAAGTCTGGTCAACCCACTGTCCTCAGGGTGGTGGCATCGCAGGGGGCTCTTCTTCATCAGAGTCTAACTCAACAGTTTCATCCTTAACCCACTTCCCCGGGCCATCCGGGATCCAGCCGGAGCTGCAGAGATAGAGAACGACGGGTGAACACATGTCACAGAAAAGGTAACAATTCATATAGACAAGGTGTGAACCTGTAACAACTCCTCCCCCCACCACATAAATGAGGTGGAAGCTTCTGGACTGCACCACTTCATTGTCTCAGAGGGGGAGGTTGAGGGCTGGGAATTCAATCTCAACCCTTTACATAGAGTGGGACCAGTCTTACACAATACCGCCTACTATTTCACCTCCACAGTCCTCTTACTGTATCATTCACCTCTATAACAAAGTGGGCAGAGGAGCTGGAACACACTTGTGAGCTAGAGAATATCATATAGACGATCACAGGACTCCCCAGGAGGCTGAATGGTACTGGTCACTGGTAAAACATTTCCCACAGTCAGGGCTGTCTCATTACCTCTGACACACTCTAAACCTAGACAGCCTTTTTCTCTGACCTTGTCCCTCTACACAGGCTGCCACTCTCTCTTGTACACAAGGGGCGCACAGTCCAGGGTCTCTCATCATATCCTCATTGCTGCTGCTCCTTCATCCTCTCCAACCAACCCCCTCCCACCGCACACAAACACACACACACACACACACACACACATTGTACCTAGCATTCATTCACCAAAGTGTTTAGCAGAGCTCCTCACAGTAACTGTATGAAGAAACCCTGGACGATCATGACCGTGTATGATGATATCACCGAACTGCAGCAACAACTTCCTTTCTGGTTTGCAGGTTTACGGATAAAACAACCCATTACCTGCACCAATTTATGGTCTCGCAGAGACATCAGTTGTAGGAGAGGATTCTGGTCTTCGCTGATTAAATTTTACACTGCAATACAGGCTGCATTATTAATCTAAACCATGTGCCTTGTGGGCGGGGCTTACTTATTGAGTACATACAGACAGGATGACCGGAAGAATGAAAATGGTTGTATCGGTTTTGCTAAGAACAACACTGGCCGTTTCTTGCCGACCATTCATCATCATCATCATCATTTATTTATATAGCGCCACTAATTCCACAGCACTGTACAGAGAACTCACTCACATCAGTCCCTGCCCCATTGGAGCTTACAGTCTAAATTCCCTAATATACATACACACAGACATACAGACACAGACAGAGAGAGACTAGGGTCAATTTGTTAGTAGCCAATTAACCTACCAGTATGTTTTTGGAGTGTGGGAGGAAACCGGAGCACCCAGAGGAAACCCATGCAAACACGGGATAACATACAAACTCCTCACAGATAAGGCCATGGTTGGGAATAGAACTCATGACCCCAGTTCTATGAGGCAGAAGTGCTAACCACTAAGTCACCGTGCTGCCCCATTGACCATTGATTCTAAGTTGGGCGTTACCCACCTCTTCAGTAACAAGTAGTGTTGCATTTCCCGCCTTCTTTCTGGGTCATCACTGAGATCTTCCTCCTTCTCTGAGCTCTTCCGAGTCTTCTTACGTCCGCTGCTTTTCCTCACCTGAGACTGTTTGCAGATACCTGGGCAGGGAAAAGTTTTAGGATAAGTTCACGATTGCTGACTGCTGGTACATTCAATGTGCTCAATACATACGCATGACCTATAGAACATTAATGATAAATACTTATTATTCCGTTGCTATGCAAACATCTACCATTCCTACTGTTGAGGTAGAAGGATCTTAGGTGTTTGGGAAAGTGAAGGGGACCTATAGTTGATGACCACATATTGTATATCATTGGTCTACTTGAACATGACTAAACAAGACCAAACATGATTAGTATTGTCCAGGGCCTTAAGGATAAACGTAAAAATTGGTTCTTATATTTCTTTAAAAACACACCCGATATTGTTGGCCTCAGATCATTTTATGGGCAGCAACGTTTCACCGCTCAAAAGACTGATGGATAGTGTGGTCGTATTATCTACATTATCACAACACTGTAGGGCACGGTCTAGTTAGATTTGATCTAAACCAATGAAAGTTGGATCACATTGGCAGATAAACATTTTGTGTTAATCCTTGAGCTCAGCACCTCTTTTCCTCCTGGGGATTTACTGTAACATGAGACAGGTTGTGTGATACATTCTGGGGCCCTCCAGTCTCCTCTACCCTGGTGTCGGACATCTACAAAGCCAAGGGTAGTCATTAAACGATCAAAGTGATAGGTGTGGAAAACTTTTGGCAATCCTATCTACGGAGATGCATGGAACTCAACCCATGATACCAAAGCGATGGGTCTCCCGAAAAACAGCTAGTAAATTTTGTCAATCCTATAGTCATCTGTATTCCTCCCTCCAACACAAGCAAAGTTGGAGACCAGGGGGTGAATCTGCCGTCAGGGTTCTTACAGTAGAAATGATTACTGAGGCAATCACCTCCTTTCCCAATGGTAGTCTGAGGGCACCAATGGCTTCCCCCATCAAATGTTATAAAGTACTGTATAGGTAGAGATCATTGCCCTGCAGCTCAATGTTAAATTTCATGATGACTGAGACAGAGGCATGTTTTATCAAGTGTTCTCTCTCTGTAAGACACATGCACATGTTATGGCTGCAGAGCCCAATTTCTTGTAGTTAGGCTGGCCATATATACACATAAACCCCTCTGCTGCTAGAGTGCTGGAACAGGCGCGCAGGGGGGCTCAGCCTAAATGGCGTCGCCGGAGTTGGCCACAACCAACAGCACTTGCGGAGAGAGCCTGGACTGTGTGCCCCTTGTGTACAAGAGAGAGACATACAAGACTGAGTGGCAGCTTGTGTAGGAGAGACCAGGTCAGAGAGGGGGGCTGTCCAGGTTTAGAGCAAGACGGCCCTGAACGTGGGAAATGTTTTACCAGTGACCAGTAGTATTGAGCATCTGGTGGTGCCCTGTGACGGTCTTAGCTAGTGGGTTTTTAAAGTAAGCCCCACTTCAGAGAGGGAGACTCCTGACCTGGGTGAATTGTGAGGACTACAAACAAAAGGAGGCTTGGGCTCTCACCGTTGCTCCAGAGATAACCCTCCACAGACGCTGATGGGACAGATACGGGTATTACCTTTGCTGTGAATCAGAGGAAGCCAAGTGCAATTATACGGCTTAAGAGTTAAACTAGGGGCCTGTAGCGACTGCCCTAGAGACCTTGCCATATACTTTAGAAAGCTTAACCAAGAGATACGCTGTGTTTTTCCATTCTAACTGTAGAATCCAAACACCTTGGGATGTTGTTATTGTAGGTATCATTAAACATCCACTGTGAAGTAACCCAGGTAATCAACTCAAGCCCACCACCGGTAGCCGTTGTAATCCTAGCCAGGCGTTAATATGGTTTACGTTATATGGTTAGTTAGTAGGATATGTGGTTATATATATATATATATGCGTTATCACCGTTGTCCTTCACCTGAGGAGCTGCTCCCTGGCTCACTGCCGGGTGTCTCTGCTTTCTGGTGGGCAGGGTCGTGTGTTCATTGGATGGTTGCTCTAGGTAGTCAACAAAGGGGCAGGAGAAGGACGTATCTCAGAAGAGCTGTCCTTCTTTCCAGCATCTCCTGGCCTGGAACAAAACAGGATAAACCACGGTGGAAAAAATGTACACTCATGATTGGACATTATATATGACCCTGAAATAATCAATGCGATTACTGTTCCCATCCATTTGTGGACAGTTGCCATCTTTAAAAAGCTACTTTGTACAACAAAGCTCCTCTATCTTGCATCATTTTGGGAGCAATGTTGATGTCCAAATTAAACAACTTTGTCGCAGTCTTTTAAAAGTGACTGATTTCCGTTTATATGCTGCCTTCACCCTGAATCGGGTTCGCAGACTCAAAGGTAACAAAAATGTATTTCTTGAATAGAGGTAATTTAAGGGATAGTGTTTTGGTAATTATTAAGTGGTGGGTGTAGTTAGCATCCCAAACATAAAGTGTTAATGGTCAACAATATAAATTATATCCAGGCGTAAAATTGGAGGAGTCAATAGACGGAACATTAAACTGCAATGTGACCTATATTGAGAACAGGACTTCCAAACAAGCACTCAGCCGTATGGGGATTCAGGCTTCAGCACACAAGCCCTCTCTGTACTCCCCATTCCAGAGTGATAGAAGATAGAGAAGCCCCACCAGTCTGCAAGGAGAGGGGACAAATAGCATGCAAGGCAGATTTAACCTTAGTTATTTAAAGAATATACTGAATATTGTCATTTCAAACACCACTTTTACCCTGTGCTGGACCACTTGCACCAGACAACAGTTGGGCCTCTAGTGTTCTCACTCCCAGCCACAGGTTGTTACCACCTCCTAGAGCAGCAGCTGTTATATGGCGCAGCCTTCAGCAATGCATGCTGGGTGATCTTCCTGGTCTGTGCAAGCAGAGGAGCGGGAGCCTTGGGTCCTACAGGAAGAGAGAGAACAGTATGAGGACATTGCATTATCTATGTTGTATACAGGAGATGAGTGCATGGTTCATCTAATACAAAGGGCTCTGAATGTCACAAGGGACAGAAATAGATTTAAATTTTTATTATATTTTTTTACAACTCTTCAGTAAACCATTTAATTACATTTTTCTTGACGTCCCATTAACAATTTTGTTAATTAGTAACAGCCGGTGAATAGTTTTCACAATAAAGTAATATTTGCAGAGACTGCAGGTGTAACCAATGAACAAGGGAGGACACACATACATTACAAATCACTACACAAAACAAGCACGTTCCGATACTTGTCCTACTTGGCCAAGACTCGCCGAGATTACGAATGTTTACTTAGACATAACCAATATTTACACAAATTAAAAGTTGTGCATAAATGTACATTATTTACATTTTTTTATTTATTGTTTATGAAACCACAACCATTCCAGGCTTTGTCCAAATATGTTTTGACAAGTGGGAGTTGATACGGCTACTAGCTGGAGGGGTCTAATGGAACGTAGCAATGTAGCACTTCTCCTTTAAGTAGAGGAAGAAGAAGAGAATCATTTCATCACTCCTGAATGTTTGTCAACAGCTGAAAGAGATTTTATTGTCTTATAAATGACAAAACAGAAAATTACATCGTAAATCCCAAAGCATTTCAGCCACTTATAATCCAGAAGCTGAGTGCAGAGCTAGTAATCCTGGATGTATACACTCTGCAACAGACTTGTACTGAAACTGTTCTCCTGCCTCTTCTGCACAGGCATACTTCTGGTGCCGACGTTTCTGGATCTCATTCCTGGAGGAGAGATCAGGGGGGGCAGACAGAGTAGACCTGGAGGAGAGGGGAGATCAGGGGGGGGGGGCAGACAGAGTAGACCTGGAGGAGAGGGGAGATCAGGGGACGACGACACACAGAGTAGACCTGGAGGAGAGGGGAGATCAGGGGGACGACGACACAGAGTAGACCTGGAGGAGAGGGGAGATCAGGGGGACAGACAGAGTAGACCTGGAGGAGAGGGGAGATCGGGGGGGGACACACAGAGTAGACCTGGAGGAGAGGGGATATCAGGGGGACAGACAGAGTAGACCTGGAGGAGAAGGGAGATCAGGGGGGACAGAAAGTAGCCCTGGAGGAGAGGGGAGATCAGGGGGTGGACAGACAGAGTAGCCCTGGAGGAGAGGTGAGATCAGGGGGGGACAGAGTTCTCTCGCTCTCAATACTCTCTCCCCCTTACCTTATCTGGCTCCCCCTGTGCCTGTTCTGTTCTCCGTCCCTTAGGATGTAAGCTCACCTGAGCAGGGCCCTCTTCCCTCATGTCTCCCTACCTGTTCTTCTGCTCCGTTTTTTGCATCAGCCAGCCTGGAGTTTCTGAAGTATTGGTATTTTTGTTTATTGTTTTGTACTGTTTCACCCTGCATAGTCGACTTTTTTGTACTGTGTACGGCGCCGCGGAAACCTTGTGGCGCCTAACAAATAAAGGATAATAATAATAATAGACCTGGAGGAGAGGGGAGATCAGGGGGGACAGACAGAGTAGCCCTGGAGGAGAGGGGAGATCAGGGGGGACAGACAGAGTAGACCTGGAGGAGAGGGGAGATCAGGGGGGACAGACAGAGTAGACCTGAAAAAGAGGGGAGATCAGGGGGGACAGAGTAGACCTGGAGGAGAGGGGAGATCAGGGGGGACAGAGTAGACCTGGAGGAGAGGGGAGATCAGGGGGGACAGACAGAGTAGACCTGGAGGAGAGGGGAGATCAGGGGGGACAGACAGAGTAGACCTGGAGGAGAGGGGAGATCAGGGGGACAGACAGAGTAGACCTGCAGGAGAGGAGAGATTAGGGTAGACAGAGTAGACCTGGAGGAGAGGAGAGATTAGGGGAGACAGAGTAGACCTGGAGGAAAGGGGAGATCAGGAGGGACAGGCAGAGTAGACCTGGAGGAGAGGGGAGATCAGGGGGGACAGACAGAGTAGACCTGAAGGAGAAGGGAGATCAGGGGGGACAGACAGAGTAGACCTGCAGGAGAGGAGAGATTAGGGGAGACAGAGTAGACCTGGAGGAGAGGAGAGATTAGGGGAGACAGAGTAGACCTGGAGGAAAGGGGAGATCAGGAGGGACAGGCAGAGTAGACCTGGAGGAGAGGGGAGATCAGGGGGGACAGACAGAGTAGACCTGAAGGAGAGGGGAGATCAGGGGGGACTAACAGAGTAGACCTGTAGGAGAGGGGAGATTCAGGGGGACAAACGATTGACTCACAGGTTATGTTTCTTTCCAGACCGGTGCACAGTCAGCATGTCAATAGTGTCAAAGACAGGTCTGTGAAGACACACGGTACAGGCGTACCTAACAATAAACACACATCACCATCAGACTCTTAACAACGACAGTTTAGTCACATCATTTTACAGAATAAAGACACAACCACGAGTGACGATTTAGATTCATGTACTATTATCAGTGCACACCTTGAATATTTAAAAACTGCACGTTGGCTGTAGTACCAGTTATAAACACAATCAAATTTTCTAAAAAGGAAAAGTGCTATGGAAACCCATAGCAACCAATAACATTCTAGTTATCTTCTAGAACATGATAATTAGAATCTGATAGGTTTATATGGCCAACACTTCCACTTTTCCTTTTTAGAAGGTCTAACACATCTACCCCTAAGTCTTGTCTAAACAAACGGTTATATATGCAACAACAATAATACAGTGTTGATTGTTTCTGTCACTGTTCTGCTGAGTGATAGGCAGCAGTCTCAGACAGGGAAAAGAATCTGCTGCGAAGTCCAATGGTGGAAATATAGTTTTTTGCTTTCCTTTCTCATTACAGTAATTAGAGGATAGTCCAACTGATGTATTTTTGACACAGGATAAAAATAGCCCTTGAATCAATTTATTTAATTCCAAGATTATTACATACCTTCTATTTTTAAGAGCAGGGCTTCATCTTTCTGTATGTAACTGGACAGCAGGTCTGTAACCCAGTTACATGTACATGTTACATTCTTAACGACTGCAGGGGACTACAGACGTTCTGTCCCAGGTTTTAGTACTGTAGCAAAGCCCCTGACAAATCTCACAACACTTCCCAAAGTAATGGACTGGACACCTGCGTGTGAGCTGGCATTTCAGTCATTAAAGGAGGTCCTGGTTCATGCTCCAGTACTGTTGGCGCCTAATTATGACAGGAACTTTATTGTGCAAGCTGATGCCTCGCAGTACGGGTTGGGAGCAGTACTTAGCCAGGTGGGGCCAGATAGGCAGGAGCACCTTGTGGCCTATTTGAGCAGAAAACTGCTGAACAGGGAGGTGGGGTATGCCACGATTGAGAAGGAATGTTTGGCCATTGTTTGGGCAGTGAAAAAACTTTATGCTTATTTGTATGGATGATATTTTACTGTGATGACTGATCATAATCCTTCAAAGTGGCGGCAACGCACCTCAAGGGAAAATGGCAGACTTTTGAGAGGGAGCCTTGCCCTTAAAATTTATGACTTTGACATAATTCACAAGCAAGGAAAGGATCACAGCAATGCGGATGGATTGTCTCGGCAGAAAAAGTCAGATCCCCCAGGTCACCTCCGATAACCTCAGGAGACTGCGGAACCAAATCATGGGGACATGGCTCACTGGTTGCTCGCATGGACAAGGAGGGGGAGGAGTGTGGCTGGATCACTTATAAATAACTTATTTATGGCTGGATCATATAGAAATAATTTATTGCAAAAATGTATTTCAATTAGTGGTGCAGACACCAAAGTATATAATTGCAAATGCACTTATCGTGTCACATTGGGATGTGTTTTGTTTGGAAATGTCTTCTTTGTTGTTGTAACTTTACTTTGAAAAGTCCCAAGTTAGCAATAGAGTGGAGGATAGGGCCGGACTGGGACTAAAAATCAGCCCTGGCATTTCAAGCATACAGGCCCATCTCTATTGATGAGCAGGATAAAACTGTGTGCCGCTGCACAGCAGCTGCGCCGCCAGGGGCGTGCCCACATTATATTGGGGGCGTGGTCAACATGGGGCATTGATACATACATTATAAGAAAACATTACATTTATCAGGCACTCCCTATCATACCACACCCCACCCCAGAAACACATTACAACACCCCCAGCCCACTGCACTTATCTATGCTTCTGATACTGCTGACATCCATCAGGGTGGGAACTTCCTGTAGAGTGAGCAGGGATGCACTTAGTCTCACAAGATTAATAAATCTCATGAGACTTATGGCTCCTCGGCTTGCTCTGCAGGTTGTGTCCTATCTAGGAACTGGGAGTAGCTATCCGCTCCCTCCTGCTAACCAGAGCTGGATTAAGGCTCGGGGGGCCCTAGGCACTGAAGACAGGGGGACTCCTATGATGTAATATGGTTATTAGACACATTTTCAACAAATACACAGGCAATACTGTGAGCACTACTATTGAAGCAGTACATACCTCCCAACTGTCCTTGTAGTCAGACCAAATCCTGACTAAGCGGGACAGTCACCCACCAAATTCAGGACAGTTGGCAGAATGTCCTGGTCTCTCTTACCTGTCCTTTCATTGTCTCCACTTGTGGCCGCTGGTGTCTTTAGATCAGTTGCTGCTTGTCTGGATCCTGGAATGTTAGGGGCCCTATTTGGGGAAAAAAAATGGTTACATGAAATTTAGAAAACTGCAACCAGCAGCGGTGTTAAATCAATATAACACCCACGTTATAAAATTAGGCCTCACTCCAGCCCCAACATTAAAATGATAGTATTCACATTTGATAAATACATCTATTTCCCTCCAACTAGCCCTGACATTAAATAGTATATACATTTAATAAATAGACCTATTTCCCTACAACCAGCCCCAACATTAAATTAATAGTATTCCCATTTAATAAATAAACCGCTTTCCTTCCCTCCAAACCCCAGCAAGAAATTAAATAGCATTTATATTTAATAAAAATAACCATTTCCCACAACCATCTCAGGCATTAAATAATTCATAATTTCATTTAATAAATATAACTAATTTTCCCCAAACAGCCCCACATTCACTTAATAGCACACATTAGTCATATACTGTCCCCCCACACACATTACAGTCATTTACTGTCCCCCCACACACATTATAGTCATATACTGTCCCCCACACACATTATAGTCATATACTGTCTCCAAACACACATTATAGTCATATACTGTCCCCCACACAGATTAGCCATTTTTTATTTTCCCCCTTCTACAGCCATTGCCCCATACAGACATTATCACCCCTAATTCCCCCTGCAGCCATTGTCACACCCCCCTTCCCCCTGCAGCCATTGTCACACTCCCCCCCTTCCCCCTGCAGCCATTTTCACACTCCCCCTTCCCCCTGCAGCCATTGTCACTCACACTCCCCCCCTTCCCCCTGCAGCCATTGTCACACACCCCCTTCCCCCTGCAGCCATTGTCACACACCCCCCCTTCCCCCTGCAGCCAGTCACACCCCCTTCCCCCTGCAGCCATTGTCACACCCCCCTCTTCCCCCTGCAGCCATTGTCACACCCCCCTCTTCCCCCTGCAGCCATTGTCACACCCCTCTTACCCCTGCAGCCATTGTCACACCCCCCTCTTACCCCTGCAGCCATTGTCACACGACCCTCTTCCCCCTGCAGCCATTGTCAATTACTTCCTCCGTGTATTTTTACTCATTCCCCTCCCTTGCAGCTCCTAGGCGGCTGCATGACGTCATGACGTCACATCGCGCAGCCGCGCGGAAGTTTAAAAAAAAAAAGAAGAAAAAGCTGCAGGACATGAAGCGTAGGGACCGGACCGGCCCATACAGCCATCGGCCCTTCTGGCAAATGCCAGAAGTGCCAGATGGCCAGTCCGGCCCTGGTGGAGGAGATGTGTGTTTGAAACTGTCTAGAGACAGGTAAACTCATGGTAATTAGCCCTGTTCATCACTCAGTGATCAACACGTCTGTTTAGCCTTTATACACAATAGAGGGCCGCTACCTTCCTGTCTGGTGTGGCTGCATCACAGATAATGCAAGCAGCAAGTTTTAGCCTATATCAGAGTAGTGTAAATATTGTTAACTTTGCATTGCATGTAAATCCATGTTTGGGAAAACATATTGTGTCCCGATACTAAAAATGACTCAGACGTGTTGGGGTCAGGGGGGAGGCGTTACCCCCTGCTGACATGTATGTCAGAATGTGTATAAAAAGCGAGCTGTTTGAGCATGCAATGTATCATTCCATCTGTACGATTCTGGATGTCGCTAATACCTTCAACTAGTGGCTGTTGCTGTCCTTATATGTCCTGAGAGTGGAGCTAATAAAACATAATATTTCTTCAAGAACCTGCTTTGACGACTACTTACCCTGCTGTAAATTCTTGTGACCTTCAGATTAGACCCAAAGCTAATCCATTCTCCGGTTGTTCTGAGGTGGGCCCAGCATTCCAGTACCAACGTTTTGCTCGCTACATGCAGCTCTGGCCAGTGTGATAGGCCAGGGGAAGCCATCCACAGCAACCCTTATCTGAAGGCAAGAGGTCAAGTATACCAGTCCAGGTGTACCAGCAAGGGCATACCCTAGGAGCAAGAGTTACCCAGAAGGAAGCGGTTCTAGGTGCCGGTGTAGGAGCCTATTGGTGGCAGCAAGCTCCTCCAATTGAGACAGGAGGGGCAGATTTGGGATAAAGAATGGGGATGGTGGCAAAGTAAGCCCAGCCAGTCCCCAGCGACAACTTATAGGGAGCGCTAGTGGATCAATTCCCTGCTCTAATCCACGAATCCTGTGGTGGGATTTTGTGCAGAACAGTGGGACCTTGAAGTTCAGATGGAACGCCATGAGGTCTATGACTGGCAGACCACAACACTGAACTAGAAGTTCAAACACGTCCCTGTGCAGGGAGCACTCTCCTGTATGGACCTTGTTACGACAGAGATAGTCAGCCTCCCAGTTTTCTACCTCTGGGATGAAGATGGCTGAGAACACTGGAACGTGACATTCCGCCCACAACATTATCTTGGAAGTCTCCTTCATGGCCATGGTGCTGTGGGTGCCTCCCTGATGATTCAGAAAAGCCACTGTTGTCGTATTATCCAATTGGACCCTCACCGGCTTGGCCGCCAGAAACTTCTGGGCCAGGACAAGCACTCTGAAAATCGCCCGAAGCTCCAGCAAATTTATGGGGAGAAGCGGCTCCTGGGGGTCCCAGAGATCATGCAAGCAGAGATCAGCAAAGACCCCTCCCCACCCTGACAAGCTGGCATCTGTTTTCACCAGCTTCCACTCCTGGAATGAGTGACTCCTGGACAGATGCGATCGGCTCATCCACCATGTGTGGCACTAGCGCACAGTCGTGGACAGCTCTATCATCGTTTGTCCAGACGAAGCTGGGATTTTGACCACTTTCGTAACAGCTCCCTCTGGAACGTCCATCAGTGAAATTGTACAAAGAGCTCCCCCTTGAAAACAATGGTGCCGAACAATCTCATGCATCGAATGAGGGAGACTTCTCGTTTTGGAAGGAGGTCCCTTGTCTTGGACCAAACCGAGCGGACAATTGTCAGGTTGATGATCCAGCCATGTGCTTACAGGAAGGTCATAGTAAATTGCAGCTGGTGGGTCAAGACTTGGTAGGTTGGTGCCTTCAACAGTAAGTTGTCCAAGTAATGAAAAACTATGACTCCCTGGGAACGGAGAAGGACCGCCATCACCTTTGTGATAACCCTTGGGGCAGTAGCTAGGCCAAAGGGTAATGCCCTGAACTGGTAGTGGGCATCACGCACCATGAAGTGGAGGAGGCACCAATGTCTCTGCCATATGGAAACATGAAGGGAAGCATCCATTATGTCCAGAGAAGCAAGGAACTCTCCTGCTTCAATGATCGCAATGACAGACCACAGAGACACCACCCTGAAGCTTAGGACTCGCACCCATTTGTTGAGGGTTTTCAAGTTGAGGATGGGCCTGAAGGATCCATCCGGCTTCAGAACTAGAAAAAGTTTGGCGTAAAGCTCAAAACCTTTTTTCAGTGCCAGTACTGAAATGATTACCCCATAATCCAACAATTTCTGAATTGCCTCTCAGAGCCTGCGCTGGAGACCCCAGGCTGGAAGGCCTGTGGTGAAAAATCAGCAGCGCGGAAAGTGGAGCATGTTTATAATATATCCGTGAGTGACAATCCCCCGAACCCATGAATCAGGGGATTCATTTTTCCTGAAATCGCATGAGATGGGCTTCCAACACATTCAAGTGACTGGGAGCCATGTTCCTCATCTGGTGGGCCCGTGACCCAGACATACTCACCCAGGAAGCAGACTGTCCTCTTGCCAGAGCTCCCCACAATCTACTTGAAGTGGCGTAAGGACCTAAACCTGGGAAACTGGGAAAAAGGGGCTCTCTCTCCCTGGGGCCTTCTCGATAAGCTGGTCTAACAAGGTTCCAAAGGACACCCCATCAAAGGGTGGTGCTTCAAAAGTCCACGGACCAAGAGTAAGACCATAAAGAGTGTCTAGCTGCTATAAAGAGTACTGAGAGCTCGGATGCAACAGAAATAGCATCCAAGGATGCCTGGCCCAGAAATTCAGACGCTTCTCTGATATGACCTATTAATGCCAAGTAACTTGGCTCGTGGGCTGTTGTCACGTACGCACTTCTCCTATTGTTCGGCCCAAGTCTGAATCGCCTTGTTTACCCAGACTGTGGATATGCCCAGTCTGAAAATGCTACCAGCCGCTTCATAAGTGGAGCAGAGCAAGAAATCACATTTCTTGTCCATAGCTTCCTTAAGTGAGACCCCACCCTGCACCAGGAGAGTAGTGGTCCTAGTCCACCGGACAGTGAGTGGATCCACTAATCGAATGCCTTTCCATTTTGCAGATTCTTCTGTGGGAAGGGAATAAAGAGTTCTGTACTTTCCAGGAATATGAAAACGTTAATCAGACTTTTTCCATGCCTCCGATAGCATATCCATTAACTGAGGAGATGAAGGGAAACAGATGACCTACTTCTTCTGCCTCTTAAAGAGGGAGAATCCAGCTGAACCCAAGACTGTTGGATACGCAAAGCCTAAAGTCTAGCAAACACCTAAAACCAAATCATCCACACCCTGGACGGTGGATGATTCCTCCACACTACCTGCGTGTTACACCAGCAGATTCCCTTGGTATGTCACCCTCTTCCTCTGAGGAGAGATCAGATGTAGAATCTATTGCCTGGTGTTATGGCCACCAGTGCGGCATAAACACATAGAACAGGTAGAAGAGGTTTTCACCTTTAGCAGCCGCCTTTCCGGTAGCGACAGGTTATGCTCACAGATACTCAGATGCCCCCAGGTCTTATGCTCAGATTAGTATGAGTTTACACGGTAGCGCACAGGTATAGGAGGTTGCACATGGAGTAGCGAAAGGCCAGATGTCAGCGGACTGGGCAGTGCACCAGAGGAAATGTCAGGTACAGGCAGAAAGATCAAGGTAAAAAGCACAGGTTCAGGATCCAGGGACAGGCGTAAGATCAGGGTCACTAGCAGAGGTTCAGAATCCGGGTTCAGGCAATAGATCAGGGTCAGAAGCACAGGTTCAGAGTCCAGGAACAGGCAAAGGTCATACACGGGTAATCAATCTCAGGTTAAACACCAAACACAGGAACAAAGTAGCAGGCAGCAGTACTGGAACAGGACGCTATAACCGGCAGTGAGGCCCAGACCTCACTGCTTTAAATAGTACTAAGAGCCAATCAGGACAGAGGAGAACTGGGCTGACAATCAGCCTCAGGAGGCAGCTAATTAATTACTAGCATAAGTAATAACATAAACTAGGAAGCATGTATAAAAATATAAATTAACCAGTTTAAATCATATGAGAGCTCCCCCTGGTGTTGGAGGATGTCCCTACACCCTCCTACATCTATGCCACAAGGATAATAACAGAGCATAGAAACTAAAGCATGCGCCCGGCTGCTAGTTCACTCCAGGATGCGGCGTACCGCCACGGCTCGTGACACCTGTGCCGCCTGTGGGACATGACGTTTACTCGTTGTCCTATGGGATGTGATAAGGAGGCGTTTCAATGAGGAAGAGGCCTGAGCCAAACCCTGAGCAGACTCAACAAGGCAGATTACTTGCCGAGTCCGTTCAGCAAGTTTGACATTATAAATATAAATAATGGCAAAAGGGGCAATTTGCCACATACTATTAAAGAAGAGACTAATAGTTTCCCTGGAAATCTGCTGGCTCAGGCTACAGACAGGGATAAGTCTGCACACTCTTCCACACCCACACACACACACATAGCACAGGTGGAGCATCTTGGTGCAATCAATTAAGGGAACAGCTAGTGTAGTGCTCGGGAGGAAGCTTAAACAGCTGGACTTGTGCTGTGGTTGGTGCGACCGATGCTGGAGTTTGGCCGGTGTCCAGTTAGGGGACTAAGTGTCTAGTTAGCGGCAGGGTCGCAGTAAATATTTTGTTTGGTATCATTGCTGATCATTGGCATCATCTACTACAGTAGATGTTCATTCCATCCTGACAAGCCTCAATAAAACAGCAGTGGTTAAGCAAACCTGTCAGCAGATTTTGTTTGGCGAGCTTTTCACAATATATATTCATATAGATATATATCTATGTGGTCATTAGATACAGATACTTGATTTATTTTGTAATAAATGTATATAGCTACGCAAGGGCCCGATTTTTTTGCACAAATGGCTGGTCACCAAATCTGTTTTTATTCTATAGATCCCTTTAACCTAAATATATATATTATGGAAAGAGCACCCTTCTTGTGACATGGGCACCCTGCAGACATCAGTACACAGACAGCTTCTTGTTTCAAATCAAATGGTGCTTTATTGTTTGCATCATAATAACAGGAAAATCAAACATCAGGACACCAGGCAACCTACCACTTACTAGTCCCTGCTTCCCTAACTGGTCACCGGCCACTAGCTGACACCGGTCACAATGCACATATGCCCAACACAGTCTTTTACAGTTGAGACTCCTCCCACAGCCTTGGCTTGACAGACAGGAGACACTCCTATGTTGCCTTTAAAAGGAGTTCCCTGCAGATGTTCTGTAACCTCTCTTGATTGTAGACACATTGTCAGCCTTCTGCTGTTGCTGTGGAAAAGAAAACTCAGAGCATATAAGAAGAAAAAAAATCACCTTTCTTACATTTACTTTGTCACGTCTCAGACCTGTATGTAACAGAACCTAAGTGCAATGCCCTACCTGTGTGTAACTTGATCTGCAGCCTTTTGCCGGCAGACTGTCAGCCAAATAGCTTATTCCTCCCTTAGTGCCCTGTGGAAAACCCCTCTCTGTGTTACAATATTATATATATATATACTGGCAGGCTCACTCAAACACTGTCCTAAAACATACTAAAGCAAAACACAACGTTAAGAAACCTGTCCTGTAAGGAGCAAGATGCAGTGTATGCTATCTGGAAGATGGTGTCTCTGTCAAGGAAGCACGCCGTTACGGAGTAGAATGGAGGACCTCCCCTTCCTATCCCCATCACTGAGGAACAGGAACTGCGGCCTGCAGACTTTGTTCCTTTGCTGTATTCCTGTGAGCGCAGCCATGGCTGAACTTTTTGATTAAACAGAGATCACCAAGTGCAGGAGACTCTGCAAAAGAAATGTAGCAGTAGTGCTGGGGCTGAGGGAGCCCTCAGGCTACTTACCCCGCCTCAGGGACCTGGGGGGAGGAAGGCTGCAGGCTACTGACCTCTGGGAAAGCATCCCATTTCCCACACTCACAGCATGAAAATGGTTTCTCACCTGTGTGAGTTCTCTGATGTTCGAAAGGATTTCATTTATGTTTAAACTATTTCCCTCATTCAGTACATGGAAAAGGCTTTTGACTCGTGTGAGTTCTCTGATGGTCAACAAGATTTGATTTCTGTGTAAAACATTTCCCACACTCAGAACATGTAAATGGTTTCTCACCTGTGTGAGTTCTCTGATGTCTAATAAATTTTGATTTGTTTGCAAACGATCTTTCACATACAGAACTAGTAAACGGTTTCTCACCTGTGTGAGTACTCTGATGTTCAAAAAGATTTGATTTACGTGTAAAACATTTCCCACACTCAGAACATGTAAACGGTTTTTCACCTGTGTGAGTTCTCTGATGTTGAACAAGATATGAATTATGTGTAAAACATTTTCCACACTCAGAACATGTAAATGATTTCTCACCTGTGTGAGATCTCTGGTGTTCAACAAGATTTCATTTCTGTTTAAACTATTTCCCTCATTCAGTACATGGAAAAGGCTTTTCACTCGTGTGAGTTCTCTGATGGTCAACAAGATTTGATTTCTGTGTAAAACATTTCCCACACTCAGAACATGTAAATGGTTTCTCACCTGTGTGAGTTCTCTGATGGTCAACAAGATTAGATTTTCGTGTAAAACATTTCCAGCACTCAGTACATGTAAACGGTTTTTCAGCTGTGTGAGTTCTCTGATGTCTAATAAATTTTGATTTGTTTGCAAACGATCTTTCACATACAGAACTAGTAAACGGTTTCTCACCTGTGTGAGATTTCTGATGTTCAAAAAGATTTGATTTACGTGTAAAACATTTCCCACACTCAGAACATGTAAACGGTTTTTCACCTGTGTGAGTTCTCTGATGTTGAACAAGATATGAATTATGTGTAAAACATTTTCCACACTCAGAACATGTAAATGATTTCTCACCTGTGTGAGATCTCTGATGTTCAACAAGATTTAATTTCTGTTTAAACTATTTCCCTCATTCAGTACATGGAAAAGGCTTTTCACTCGTGTGAGTTCTCCGATGGTCAACAAGATTTGATTTCTGTGTAAAACATTTCCCGCACTCAGAACATGTAAACGGTTTCTCACCTGTGTGAGTTCTCTGATGTTCAAAAAGATTTGATTTACGTGTAAAACATTTCCCACACTCAGAACATGTAAACGGTTTCTCACCTGTGTGAGTTCTCTGATGTTGAACAAGATATGAATTATGTGTAAAACATTTCCCACACTCAGGACATGTAAACGATTTCTTACCTGTGTGAGATCTCTGATATTCAACAAGATTTGATTTATGTGTAAAACATTTTCCAACCTCAGGAAATACAATTATTTTATCATCTGAAAGAGCTGTACTATGTGTAACAATATCTATATTATCAGTAGAACATTTCTCATGATTAGAGGGATCAGGTGATTTATCTGCTCTGTGGACTATTGGATGTATATTTAGGGTACTGGGGTTCTCGCCTGGAGAATCTTGTGTGATGTTGTTATCTTCTATTTCACAATCTGTAGAAGAAAAGTATCTTCCGTCTGAGATATTGCTGTGTTTGCATCCATCTGTTGGAAATATAATATATGGAAAGACATCTTATTTTACATTAACATATTATAATGCCCAACATTTTCATACAATTAGTATGTTGAAATGTCCAGCTGTTTAATTTCAATGAACTACAAACACTTCATTATAATTAGACAACTGCATTATAAGCACAATCCATAAACCCAGCCACAGTGAGACGCAAATTGTATCCAGCCTGGACCATTCCATCCAAAATGTGGACATTTGTGAGTAAAATATCTTAAGCACACACATTGCCCAGCCAGCATCATAGAACAGGAAGCCTCATTAGCCAGAAAGCCTCATTAGCCAGTGACACTGTCCAACTAGTCACTGCCCTCACACACAAACACTGGAGCACCAGGGTATGTGTATAAAAGGAGCACTGTTTGACCATGTAATGTATCATCATACCATCTGTAACTTCTGAGATCGCTAGTACCACAAACCGGCATGTAAGTGTCCTTATAAGCCTAGCCAGGGGGTACCCTAGCAGCAAGAGTTACCCAGAAGGACACGGTTCTAGGTGCTGCTAAGGAGCCTAGTGGTGGCAGCAGTCAAAGTCTCTCCTACTGAGGTTAGAGGGCGCATTTGCGACACGGAAAGGGGACGGTGTCAAGGCAAGCCCAGCCGGTCCCCAGCAGCACACTAACAGGGTGGCACAGGAGGTCCATCCTGTTACATGGGGTGTATGTGATCTTAGAGGGAGGAGAATAATCTTAATATGCATTAGTATTACAGGGATAATATATAGCCGAGGATCAAATATTCATGGTAATGTCACATGTGGTAGAACAGAGAGATGGTTATGGGTATACTGTCACAGGAGGTAGGGTACAGGAGGCTCATGGGTAATTTTATGGAGTCAGACTGACATCCCATCAGATACAGCAGACAGTGTGAGGAGGAGACTGGTCAGATCTCTGGGCTGGTAGGACCAGGGCCGCCGAGAGGGGGGGGAGCGGGTACTAATTACCCGGGCCCGGCATGTCAGGGGGCCCGGCCCGGGCCCTTGCGCTGCTGATTTTTTTTAATTTTCAAATATTTTTTTTCAAAACGTTTTTTTTCCTTTTCTTTTTTTTTTTTTTTTTTTTTTTTGGCAGGGGGGGGGGGGGGGGCTCGGTCGTTGGTGGGGGGAGCAGGCTAGTTTAAAAAAAAAAAAAAACATACTCACCTGATCGCGGAGCCGGCATCCCTCCTCTCTGCTGCTCTGTGCTCTATTCAGACTGTCTGAATGCTGGGTGTGATGTCATCATGTCATGCCCAGCATTCAGTCAGTCTGGAGCAATGGAGCACAGAGCAGCAGAGAAGACCAAGAGAGGAGAAAAGGTAAGTGAAGGGAGGAAAACGAGGGGGGCACAAAGGGGTTAAAAAACGGGGGGGGGCAGCATGACAGAGGGGTTAAAAAATAAGGGGGAGCACAGAGGGGTTAAAAAACGGGAAAGCAGCATGTCAAAGGGGTTAAAAACGGGGAAGCAGCATGTCAGAGGGGTTAAAAAATTAGGGGGAGCACAGAGGGGTTAAAAAACGGGAAAGCAGCATGTCAGAGGGGTTAAAAAATGAGGGGGAGCACAGAGGGGTTAAAAAACGGGGAAGCAGCATGTCAGAGGGGTTAAAAAATGAGGGGGAGCACAGAGGGGTTAAAAAACGGGAAAGCAGCATGTCAGAGGGGTTAAAAAATGAGGGGGGGCACAGAGGGGTTAAAAAATGGGAAAGCAGCATGTCAGAGGGGTTAAAAATTGAGGGGGAGCACAGAGGGGTTAAAAAATGGGAAAGCAGCATGTCAGAGGGGTTAAAAAATGAGGGGGAGCACAGAGGGGTTAAAAAACGGGGAAGCAGCATGTCAGAGGGGTTAAAAAATGAGGGGGAGCACAGAGGGGTTAAAAAACGGGGAAGCAGCATGTCAGAGGGGTTAAAAAATGAGTGGGGGCACAGAGGGGTTAAAAAATGGGAAAGCAGCATGTCAGAGGGGTTAAAAATTGAGGGGGAGCACAGAGGGGTTAAAAAATGGGAAAGCAGCATGTCAGAGGGGTTAAAAACGGGGGGGGGGCAGCATGACAGAGGGGGTGAAAAAATGAGAGGGGCACAGATGGGTTAAAAAACGGGGCAGTATGGCACAGTGGGGTTAATAAACAGGGGTCAGCATGGCACAGTGGGGTTAAAAAATGGTGGGCAGCATGGCACAGTGGGGTTACAAAGGGGGGGAGGCATGGCACAGTGGGATTGAAAAAGGGGGGGAGCAGCATAGTATAGTCTGATGAAGGGGAGCCAGATGAAGGGGGCAAAAACAGCATGGAGGGCACAGTGTGATCATAAGGCATGGCGATGATGAAGGGGCACATTATTGTAATATTGGAGCTGGAGGAAGGCCTAATTATTAATCATGGATGGTATTGATTTAACGCCAGGGTTGTTTGGAATTATCTAAATGTAGCTATTTTTTTCCAAATAGGGCCCCCAGCATTCCAGGATCCAGACAAGCCGCAACTAAAGAAACATGCAGCCACAGTTGGAGAAAGTGAGAAGAACAGGTAGGAGAGAGCAGGACAGTATGTGAAATGTTGTGATTCTAGTAGGGACAATACCAATTTTTGGTGAATGTTGTGCCCAATGTAAGGTGTAGGCCAAGACTGAACTGTTTGTGTACACACTGCATTGTTTGTATACTACACTGTGGTGGTAGATGTCCTGAAAGTCAGGAGTGCTTGAACATATGTGACACTCCGGCGAATTGAGAGCCTAGTGGTTTTTATGTTAGCCACGCCCCAATGGCACGTTTGCCACGCCCCAAAATGCATGACCACACCTCCCAAAATTTTTGCACCGCCGTTTGGCTAGCTACGCCCCTGAATGCATGACCATACACCTAAATTTTTTTGCGCCGCCGTAAGGCGGCGCAAAAATTTTTTGGGGCTTATTTGACTATGAGGGGGGGCCCCATGAATTTGTTGTACCCGGGCCCTGAATTCTTCTTGGCAGCCCTGGGTAGAACACAATGATATGATGTGAGGAGGAGACTGGTCAGATCTCTGGGCTGGTAGCACACAGTGATATGATGTGAGGAGGAGACTGGTCAGATCTCTGGGCTGGTAGCACACAATGATATGATGTGAGGAGGAGGCTGGTCAGATCTCTGGGCTGGTAGCACACAATGATATGATGTGAGGAGGAGACTGGTCAGATCTCTGGGCTGGTAGCACACAATGATATGATGTGAGGAGGAGACTGGTCAGATCTCTGGGCTGGTAGCACACAGTGATATGATGTGAGGAGAAGACTGGTCAGATCTCTGGGCTGGTAGCACACAATGATATGATGTGAGGAGGAGACTGGTCAGATCTCTGGGCTGGTAGCACACAGTGATATGATGTGAGGAGGAGACTGGTCAGGTCTCTGGGCTGGTAGCACACAGTGATATGATGTGAGGAGGAGACTGGTCAGGTCTCTGGGCTGGTAGCACACAGTGATATGATGTGAGGAGAAGACTGGTCAGATCTCTAGGCTGGTAGCACACAATGATATGATGTGAGGAGGAGACTGGTCAGGTCTCTGGGCTGGTAGCCCACAATGATATGATGTGAGGAGGAGACTGGTCAGGTCTCTGGGCTGGTAGCACACAGTGATATGATGTGAGGAGGAGACTGGTCAGACCTCTGGGCTGTTTATTACTCACCTGTGCTGATATCTGTAGGGATTTCCTCCTCCTTACACTGCTGATCACCCCTTACATACGTCTCTTCCTCTCCCTCTATAATTTCTACTTTAATATCAGTCAGGGCCTCTTCCTAAATAGCCCACAAAACAATAACAACATCCTATTTAATAATATTTGATTTAATAATTTGAGGTGAAACTGAGGAATATCATTGTATAAGATTCACACAGATTTTTTTACAGATCATATTATGGATTCAGAGAGACCCTAAAATTTACCTGATTCTCCTGTGGGATACTGGGATTTTCCTGTGTACAAACCTGTGAAGAGGATGGAGATATCTCTCTGGGGTATTTCTGTTACTGGATCCATCTGTAAGAAACACACAGTGACTGATTACATTGCTTACATGTGATTATCAGATGATGTGTATATTGGTGGCCTTCAAATCTGCTCCACTTTACAATAAATGAAGGTCTCCTCTTACCCAATGACGTATGGATCTGGTGATTCTCCATCTTCACTTCCTCGTACAGACCTTTGGGCCCTTCTAAATTCTCCCACTCCTCTTCACACTTTATAGGAACCTGATAACACAATGCCACAGTCATCATCCAGACACATCCCCTGGTGTTACTGTATAATGTCCCATTCCCAGCAGTCAACTCTCCAGTCACCAGCTGAATGGTCTTGTTGGTCAGTTCCAGGATCTTCTGGTCATTGTTTCCCTCATGTATCAGTGAGTGAGGTTCAGGCACCGTGATGAGGCTCTGGGTCCTGCTCAATCCTCCTGACACACAGGGGCGGCTCCTGGGTGTCACACACTCACCAGATCTCTTCATCACTACTGTGTAATCCTGTGTATGGAGAGAGATATCAAGGTAAATGAAGATCCACATATTTGGAATTTTATTGAGGTATTAATTGTGCAAAACATACAATAATGTTCTATTTTATGGTTGTGATCCATATCCTATATGTAACTGATTCCTATATACAAGAAAGTGGCAGCTCCGGACATCTACAGTGGTCCCACCTATCTGAGTCCTCCATCTACAGCCGGCCCCCACGGATCTATCATCTGCTTGGATAAATCAGTGCAAACAGTAAGAGGAGTTTGAAGTGGGGGCTTGTAGTAGACAGAGGACTCAGAATGGCCGACCTATGGCAGATAGTAGGAGAGGTAAGTGCTGTATACACACTAATAGACACTGCATATAGGAAACAGTTACAGGTAGAGCAGGGGTTGTATGTGTAAAATAAAGCATTTCTTGTCTATTTTGGCAATTTAAAAAGAAACTCCAGAAAATAGAAAACATCCCATAATTGTAAAATGAGTTAAAAAGTCTCCGTTATTGATAGGAAAAAAACAACAACAACACACTGTGGTCAATACAATATATCCAACATCTGTGAAGATTGTGGGACTGATACTTCTATCTGAGACTGTCTACCTGCTGCTCATTTACAGCTGTTCAGGGGGAGACGACTGAGGCAGAGCAGAAAGTACCAGAGTGAGAATGGTCACCATCCTGTGAGCCAGAGAGGATCATGGGAAGAATAAACTATAATATAAAAACGTATCTATAGAGGAGCTCACAGAAGCTAATGGCCACAAATAATATTATGGGCTACATCCTAATGCAGACTTCTGATATACAAAGTAGATCTGGAAAGTGTCCTAGTATTTCTCCAAGGCTGGAGTCATGTGGGTCTCGGTAGCCAGGGTCATAGAGCCTCTCTCCCAGAATCCCTCTCACATCTCCAGTCATGTCCCTGTTTTATTTATAGCAGTAAGAATGATGTCACTGTGACATTCCCAGAATCCCTCTCACCTCTCCAGTCATGTCCCTGTTTTATTTATAGCAGTAAGAATGATGTCACTGTGACATTCCCAGAATCCCTCTCACCTCTCCAGTCATGTCCCCGTTTTATTTATAGCAGTAAGAATGATGTCACTGTGACATTCCCAGAATCCCTCACCTCTCCAGTCATGTCCCTGTTTTATTTATATCAGTAAGAATGATGTCACTGTGACATTCCCAGAATCCCTCACCTCTCCAGTCATGTCCATGTTTTATTTATAGCAGTAAGAATGATGTCACTGTGACATTCCCAGAATCCCTCTCACCTCTCCAGTCATGTCCCTGTTTTATTTATATCAGTAAGAATGATGTCACTGTGACATTCCCAGAATCCCTCACCTCTCCAGTCATGTCCCTGTTTTATTTATATCAGTAAGAATGATGTCACTGTGACATTCCCAGAATCCCTCTCACCTCTCCAGTCATGTCCGTTTTATTTATAGCAGTAAGAATGATGTCACGGTGACATTCCCAGAATCCCTCTCACCTCTCCAGTCATGTCCCTGTTTTATTTATAGCAGTAAGAATGATGTCACTGTGACATTCCCAGAATCCCTCTCACCTCTCCAGTCATGTCCCTGTTTTATTTATAGCAGTAAGAATGATGTCACTGTGACATTCCCAGAATCCCTCACCTCTCCAGTCATGTCCCTGTTTTATTTATAGCAGTAAGAATGATGTCACTGTGACATTCCCAGAATCCCTCACCTCTCCAGTCATGTCCGTTTTATTTATAGCAGTAAGAATGATGTCATTATGACATTCCCAGAATCCCTCACCTCTCCAATCATGTCCCTGTTTTATTTATATCAGTAAGAATGATGTCACTGTAACATTCCCAGAATCCCTCTCACCTCTCCAGTCATGTCCCTGTTTTATTTATAGCAGTAAGAATGATGTCACTGTGACATTCCCAGAATCCCTCTCACCTCTCCAGTCATGTCCCTGTTTTATTTATAGCAGTAAGAATGATGTCACTGTGACATTCCCAGAATCCCTCTCACCTCTCCAGTCATGTCCCTGTTTTATTTATAGCAGTAAGAATGATGTCACTGTGACATTCCCAGAATCCCTCACCTCTCCAGTCATGTCCCTGTTTTATTTATAGCAGTAAGAATGACGTCACTGTGACATTCCCAGAATCCCTCACCTCTCCAGTCATGTCCCTGTTTTATTTATAGCAGTAAGAATGATGTCACTGTGACATTCCCAGAATCCCTCTCACCTCTCCAGTCATGTCCCTGTTTTATTTATAGCAGTAAGAATGATGTCACTGTGACATTCCCAGAATCCCTCACCTCTCCAGTCATGTCCCTGTTTTATTTATAGCAGTAAGAATGACGTCACTGTGACATTCCCAGAATCCCTCACCTCTCCAGTCATGTCCCTGTTTTATTTATAGCAGTAAGAATGACGTCACTGTGACATTCCCAGAACCCCTCACCTCTCCAGTCATGTCCCTGTTTTATTTATAGCAGTAAGAATGATGTCACTGTGACATTCCCAGAATCCCTCACCTCTCCAGTCATGTCCCTGTTTTATTTATAGCAGTAAGAATGACGTCACTGTGACATTCCCAGAATCCCTCTCACCTCTCCAGTCATGTCCCTGTTTTATTTATAGCAGTAAGAATGACGTCACTGTGACATTCCCAGAATCCCTCACCTCTCCAGTCATGTCCCTGTTTTATTTATAGCAGTAAGAATGACGTCACTGTGACATTCCCAGAACCCCTCACCTCTCCAGTCATGTCCCTGTTTTATTTATAGCAGTAAGAATGATGTCACTGTGACATTCCCAGAATCCCTCACCTCTCCAGTCATGTCCCTGTTTTATTTATAGCAGTAAGAATGACGTCACTGTGACATTCCCAGAACCCCTCACCTCTCCAGTCATATCCCTGTTTTATTTATAGCAGTAAGAATGATGTCACTGTGACATTCCCAGAATCCCTCACCTCTCCAGTCATGTCCCTGTTTTATTTATAGCAGTAAGAATGACATCACTGTGACATTCCCAGAATCCCTCACCTCTCCAGTCAGCAGGTAGATGATCTCCAGGGTGAGATTTAATATCCTCTCACTCCTGTCCTTGTCCATCCTCAGGGAATCAGTGATTTACACAGATCGGGTTTCACCTTCAGTTGACTTCTAGTAAAAGATTCTCTGGTTCCTCACAGCTCAACTGTCTAGGAATAAATATAATAATCATTCTAAACATCACAGAGCAGACATGTAAGATATTAAAATGTTAAACACTGAGGGTCTCATGTACAGTTGGATGTAAGAGAGTTTTCTTTGCGTAAAATGTGCATTTCCCTACTTCCTAAGCGCACAAAAATGTATAATACTAAGTCCTTATACAGAGTGAGACACATCTAACACTTACTCCCCTGTACACTTACAGATGCTGAACGGGGGAGGGAAGGGGAGAGGAGAGCGTAGGTCAGTACAGTAAGGACACGTCACATAATGTGTGTACTATGCAGAGGTGGAAACAGCAGCAGATCAGTCAGTCTGGAGGCACATCTGTTGTGGGTGCTGGACCCTGCTGCACGATATGTTCTGATGACGGAGCTTGTAGTGGGTTATAAAATAAACATTTATTTATAACACATATAATTATTATCAGATACGGGGCATCTGAGGCGGCTCCTTTTTAGGACAGCTCTGTGCTTGTACTGTTATTCTGCACCCAACCAACATGAGTCTCACAATGTTTCATCGCTGCTGGACGGCTTCCTCGGGGAGCGAGTCTCATTCAACCACCTACTTCAGGAGGGAAGGCAGAGCGACATTAGAGCTTAACTAGAGGTCGAGTTCAAAGGAGAACGGGAGCAGCAGCCCCCCCCCCCCCCCAATGTGACGGACATGTAAGTGCACCAACAACAAGGCATCAAAATACACTGTTAGCTTACATTGTGACCAACTGCAGAGATAAACGGAAAACATATATACTTGTTTTTTTTAAATTCTTTATTTTGAATGGTCAGTCAATAAAAGGCTGTATACCAATATGAAATAAAAAGTTTACAGTGTATACATAGAAGAACATTAACATAGTAGTGGAATCCAGAGAAGGCGGCCTTCCACAACTTGAGACATAAATTTACCATATTTTCATTTTTTGCTTTTGTTTAAATATAAGAGACAATAATACAAAAAAGTAGAATGGAGGGGAGGGGTGAAGGAGAATTAGAAGGGAAAGGGAAGGGAAGACCACAAAGGTTGATGCAGGAATGTGATCGGAAAGAAGGTAAAATGTAAATGTTAAAGAATCAGAAGGTGGCGGAACAGGAGCAGAGTCCTGATCGCCGTACATGGGTCATGACGAAGTCGTTACGGGCCAGAGGGGAACGAGCGTTCTGCGAACTGCCAAGGAGCCCACACTTGGTTGAAAGCGTAACCTCTATCGTGTAAGTAGTAAGTGATCTCTTCCATGGCTGCTACATGCAAAATTTGCTTTTTAAGGGCAGAGTGAGATGGAAAAGAGCTGCGTTTCCAGTTAAGGGCTATTTGGGATTTGGCGGCTGTAAGGATGTGTGCAGTCAGTTTTCTAGAAAATTTATCAAGGTCTGGGGAAGGGTAAAAAAGGAGAAAAATCCAAGGGTCCTTCGCCACGGGAGCCTCAAATTGATAAAGCCATGGATCGCGTCCCACAAGGGAGTAATAACTGGACAAGTCCACCAGATGTGTAGCATTGATCCCCTGTGGCCACAGCCCCACCAACAATCAGGCGACGAGGAGGGGAACATTGTATGAAGTCGGGTGGGGGTATAATACCAGCGATAATAAATTTTATAGGATGTTTCTTTTAGTCTGTCGAAATGGAGCTTTTGGATATCCCCAGTCTCATGTCCTCCCAGGCCACCTAATCCGGGGTGGGGGTGGGGGGGGTAGATCCGTCTCCCAGTCAACCTCATGTGAGAGTTGCGAGTGAATAGTGGATTCAAGAAAGATATTATAAAGTTGTGATATCATACCCTTATCCATGGGGTGGTGTATGCAAAGGTTCTCCAACGGGGTGAGGGGACGTAGTAAATATTTGGGTGGTAGGGATCGTAAAAAATGCGTGATTTGAAAGAACTCAAAAGGGTTAAGCATTCGAGCTGGGGGGCGAGGCTGGAGTTCTGCTAGTGGGAGCCATTGACCTTGTTTCGAAAAGTCTGACGGGAATTTGAGGCCAGCTAGAGTCCAATGGCGGTATCTTACCTTAGAGAGGCCAGGAGGAAATATAGGATTAAACCAAATGGGAGTCAGAGGGGAAAGCGCAGGTGTGAGTTTTAGTTTAAAGGAGTAAGAATCCCAAACCTTGGTGTCAAATTTAGTGGTAGGAAGTAATTTGGAAGGGGGGAGGCAGTGTATAGGGGGTAGATCCCATAGCAGGGTGGAATCAGGCAGTGCTATGTATGCCTCCTCTAGGTCAAGCCAGGAGGTGGAACCCGAGGGGGCATATGATGCAACAATTTGGGAGAAATGGGAGGCCAGACAATATAGCTTGATATCGGGTAGTCCCCTGACGCCACCAGAGATGGGCTTTTTCAGAACATTGAGCGAGACCCTTGGAGGCCTGTGATTCCAGATAAAACGAGTTAGAGCTTTCTGGATATTAGATAGGAGGGTAGCGGGGACAGCAACTGGTAGGGTTTGAAAGAGATATAGCCATTTGGGTATGGTATTCATTTTGACTGCCCAGCCATGAGATAATAAGACGGTTCCAAGAAGCCAGATCAGATTGTGTTTTGGAAAATAGGGGTGGGAAGTTGTCCTGATAAAGGAGGTCATAACGAAATGTAAGAGACTCCCAAATATTTTATTTTTCTGGTCTGCCATTTGAATTTGAATGAGGACCGTAACACATCAGCCTCCCAAGGGGGGACATGGACCAGCATGGCCTCTGATTTTGTATAATTTATTTTATAGCTAGAAATCACACTGTAGGTCTGGAGAACCTTATAGAGGTTGGGGAGGGAGATGACCGGCTGAGAAAGCGAAAGTAGGACATCGTCCACAAAAAGTGAAACTTTGGAGTTGATGTCCCCCAACCTGCACGCCCCAAATGTTGGGGTTAGATCGGATTTGAGAGGCCAATGGCTCAATCACCAGAGCGAAAATGAGAGGAGACAGAGGGTAACCTTGCCTTGTACCATTTTGAATGGATATCAAATTTGAAGGTGTACCGTTGATCAGGACTTTAGCCAAGGGCGAGGAGTACAGTGCCAGGACACCAGTGAGAAAGTCACCAGTGAAGCCAAAGGCCTCACTGCTCTCATAAAACCCCAGGAGATCCTATCAAATGCTTTTTCAGCATCCAGAGAGAGGATTATAGTAGGGGATCTCCTGGTGTTTGCAATATGGATGACATCAATGGCTCTCCTGGTGTTATCCCTTGCCTGGCGCCCCGGGATAAATCCCACTTGGTCATAGTGGATCAATGATGGAAGGAATTCATTCAGGCGATTTGCCAGGATTTTAGCGTATATCTTTAGGTCCAGGTTAAGGAGGGAGATGGGTCTGTAGCTGGCGCAATGAAGTGGATCCTTTCCATCTTTTGGGATCACTACAATTTTGGCTTTGAGCATTTTGCGGTGGGAAGGGGGTCCCTCGAAGGGCACCATTGTACAGGGAGTGCAGGTGGGGAGCAAGCAAGCTCAATTTTTTTTTATAGTAGGCTGCCGTAAAGCCATCGGGGCCTGGGGATTTGCCACTTTTTTGTGATTTAATAGCAAGTTGGATTTCATCTAATGAGATTTCTTCATTAAGGTGTTGAAGGGCTTGAGCGGATAGTTTAGTGAGTTTAGATGTAGCAAGGAAATCTGAAATCAGTGCAGTGTTGGCTTGCTGTGAGGAAGGGACAGGGGGAGCTGGAAGGTTGTAAAGGGCGGAATAGTATTGTTGGAAAGCTTCTCTGATGGCAGTGGGGTCGTGGAGGAGTTGGTTGTTGGAATCACGGATCAATATAATATTTTTGTGGGTCCTGGCTGAGCGAAGCCGTGCCGCTAGAATTTTGTCCGCCTTATCCCCCTTTTCATTAAAGGATTGTCGGAGCCATTTAAGGCGCTTGGCTACCTGTTTGGAAGAGAAGGAGATCAAGTTGGGCTTTAGTCTCGCGGAGGGCTAGCAAAGTGGCAGGGTCTGGAGTAACCTTGTGTTGGGCTTCCAGGGATTGTAGTTTAAGGGATACTTCGTTAGTCAAGGTGAGGGTTTCTTTTTTCTTTTTAGAGGCAATGCTGAGTAAATGTCCCCTCAGGACTGCCTTATATGCCGTCCAAAGAGTAGTTCTAGAGATATCTGGGATGTCGTTGAGTTCGAAGAATTCTTTGAGGCGAGCCCGAGCTGGGAGAGTATATCTGCGTTGTGAAGTAAAGAGTCATTGAGGCACCACGTCATGGGGCGTGGGCGGTCTGACAGGCCACAGAAATCTATAGAGATGGGGCGTGATCAGACCATATCATCGGGTGAATTTGAGCCGCCTGGAGGTTTAATGCCAAGTCATGGCTGAGCAGGATCATGTCTATGCGTGAATAAGAATGATGGGGTGGAGAGTAGTATGTATAGTGACGCGCAGTCGGTTCCTTCACTCTCCAGGAGTCGTAAAGAAGCTGGGATTTCATGAGACTGAGGACCGACTTAGAGGATACTGGGTCCAAAACGGCAGGAGATTGCGGCCACAGTGGTGGAACGGTCCAAGGAATGATTCAAGACAGTATTAAAGTCTCCCGCTACTATAAGGTCTCCCTGACGCAGGCGGGACACTAAGACATCTAATTTTGAAAAAATGCGATCCTGGTGCTGGTTGGGAGCGTAAACATTAACCAGGGTGCATAGTTTATTAATAATTTTGCCTACTAAAATAAGGTACCTACCCTCTTTGTCAGCCAGGGAATCAATGGGTTCGAAGGTTAGATGGTGGGCAAATAAAATTGCGACTCCTCATTTTTTAGTTGTGTGGTCGCATGCATGGTGTGTATCAGGGTGTGTCTTTGAGCGAAGCTCGGGATGGGAATTGTGTTGGAAATGTGTTTCTTGTAGGAAAATGAGGGTAGTAAAAAGCTTACCTCTTTTCTAAAGGCTATTCAGCCCTTTAACATTAAATGAGAGGACTCTAAGACCCATGTGCAGCGAGGAGGAAAAAAATCAGGAGAGAGCCTGACACAGTGTGGTTGTTTAGGGGAGGGGAAAGTTTTAAGGAGGAAGCAAGGGGGGGGGAAGGGGTAGGAAGATGGTCACACGGCAAAATAGGCCGGGACCCGTGGTGCCGACTTTGGGAGGGAATACTATGTGTTGGGGAAGCACATAGGTCAGCAAAGGAGCTATAAGCTCCAGGGAGGCGCAGGCAGGCCCTGAGAAGGTGCATCACAAGAGAACAAAGAGCAAGTGTGCACCCCTCTGGGATACCTGAGATAGTGTAAAAATAACAAGACTAGTGGTAGGTCGTGAGTGGAACATCCGGGTGGGCGAGCATGTGGGGGGACAGGAGTAAGGTAAAGCTAATGGAGAGTGAGGGGTAAAATGTGGATGTAAGGAGAAAGGTGAATGATGTAGAGACATAATATAAAACAATATAACGTCAAGATTCAACATTGAGTAGTATAACATAGCTTAACATAGGTCGGGGGGTCCCAGCTACTGGAGAGTGCACCTCTTAGCAGGGGAAGCAGCCAAGAGGAGACGGGATACAACAATAAAGGTGCATATAAACTCTATGGGCCAGAAACAGACCAACATGTAAATGAAACAAACTAAATACTCGGTGAAACAACATAACAGGATTCGGTAAAGCTCTTGCATGACACGTTCAAGCAGCATCAACACCATTGCCAGAGAGTGGGGAGGCCCCGCAATACTAGACAAGGTCAACAGCTGGGGGCGTGGAAACGAGAGCCACTGCCAAATAACAGGGTTTTCACTAGAGATATGGTTAAGGACCAGATCCCAGTGAAAGAGCAAAATGGTATGAAAGTTACAATTAGGAGGGACACAGAGCGTTAACCTGGTATTGCGAGTCAAGTCCCAGAAGCTTCAGTGGCTTGCGAGGAGAATGAAGAAGTCGACGGGATCGTAGTCCACTCGGTCCTGGGGGCTTGACGCGACAACATTTTAGGCGGTCTCTGAGGAAGAGGAGAAGCTTCAGGGAGATCAGGAAGTCCTGTAGGGATGCCGGGTTTAGGAAGTAGAGCTTGGGCTTTGTTGAGAGTTCTGGCCATAAGCATAGAACCTTGGTGCCAGATTAGAAGGCGAAAAGGGAAACCCCAACGATACTTAATTTCCTTTTGGTGGAGAAGTGAAGTGACAGGTTTGAAATCTCTTCTCTTGGCCAGTGTAAGTGGGGAGAGGTCTTGGAAGATTTGTAGAGTGGTGTTATCGTAGGTGATTGAGGGGAGTCGTCGTACCTCTCTCATGATGGCTTTCTTCGCCGTAAAGTAGTGCATTCTAAGGATAACATCCCTGGGTTGGGAGGGATCTTGAGAACGGGGTCTGAGTGCACGGTGGGCGCGGTCCAGAAGAAAATGGTCTTCGAGAGTTAGAGGGGAAAGCTGAGTAAAGAGTTTTTTGAGGTAGAGTTCTAGGTTGGCAGACTCAACATGCTCAGGTATTCCTCGGATTCGCATATTGTTGCGCCTGGCCCTGTTGTCCTGGTCCTCCTGACCCTCTTGCAGCTGAAGAATATCTTGGCGCATCTGGCCCAGTTCTGTACCAACTGATTGTTCATACGTCACCACCTCTTCGACTCGATGTTCAAGGTGATCGGTTCTGTTCCCAATGCCCGCAATGTCCTTCTTTAGTGAATGGAGGGCCTGCACTGAGGCTTTGACGTCTTCCACCTCCTTGAGGAGGGACAAAAATTCCAGGCGGTTGATAGGGAAGCGGTTGTCTTCGTCAGATCCTGATTCAGAGTGTTCACCAGATCTAGCCTGTTTTTTTTGCTTGGATAGGTAGGGGGGGAGGTCTCCTCCTGTAGATTTTTTTCCTTTAGGCATTTTGGTAAGCGGGGCAGGCAGGGAGGCGGTATAGATGAGGGGAGCCCGTTTGTTCAACAGGGTGTAGCTCAGGGTCCAGAGGGACACAATTACATATTTACAACCAAATAATTTTAGAGGGTTGGGTCAGGCCACGGAGCAGGAGGGTAAGCGGGTAGGCAGCTTGGTGACAAGGAGCCGCAGTCCGTTCGGTGGGGCGCATGGAGTAGAGATGTGGGTGAGCCAAAAGTACGGCCTCAGGGCAGAAGGCGCAGGGTCCCAGACCACAGAACCAGTGTTGCTGGACGCCAGATAGGTCCTCCTTAATGCAGCTCCTCGGGTAGGCAGCCGTTGGTGGCGTGCGGCCCTAGGGGTCCAGCTAGGAGCCTAAGGCTAAAGCAGGAGCCTGGGAGGAGGTTCTTATGTATAGCCTGTATTAGGGAGCCTGTCCCAGGATGTCGGCACTCAATGCACGTGGAGTGCCCCTTTATTGAGTCACAGGAGCACACAGTAGGGTAGGTAAACCATGTATTCGGGAGGTCTGTGAGCTCAAAAATCGGGTCGGTCCCGCTCGACGAGTTCCGTTAGCCCCGTCCACCGGAAGTAAGTGACCCGCGAGTCCTGTCAGTATTCGAGGTCTGATGCCCCGACCGGAAGCAGGCCTGTCCCCGGAGGCACTCACAGACCGTCGGCCAGATGTAGCCCACAGGTGAGGGAAGGGCAGCAGGCAGGTGCGGGGACCACAATGGCCGTCCTGCGGCTTATAGAAGCGGGCAGCAGGAGGTGTCAGATGGATTGTTGCTGTTCAGACGGCATGGGTGTGCGGTCCAGGGTCCCGGCTGCACAATATCTTCCCCACAGACTTACAATCATGCAGAATGGGTTTTCGGACCAGAAAGCCCGATTTTTACCCTTTTACTGAAAAATGCCTCCACGGAGCTCTCGGCAAAGGCAGCCTTCCGGAATGGCGTCCTGACCACGCGCCCCATATACTTGTTTTTAACAATCTTTAAGTAGACTAACCCATGAACATTGCAGATACTTACGCTGAACATAACATCATTCTTATGTACTGTGGCTGCATCATCTGTATAAGGACCTTGGCCGCTGTGCTATGTAGCTGATCATATATATAAAACCTGAACACATTATAAAGACCTTATATTGTTGGTTACTCATCAATATAAATTGAACATTTGGTATAACAGTGGTATAACTTTGTCACCCCAAAGGGGCACACAACCTGTTGGTTTCATCCACTTAGCACTGACCCGCAGATTATCTTGACACCAAAGCCACAAATAGGGCTCTATTTTCCAAAATAACTACTATACAAGTGTGTAAGACCCCCGGATAACTGAGACACACTAACCCTAGAAACGAGGTACAGAAGGTGTAATCGTATCACTAGGTACCATCCTTTCAAAGAGACCTCAAAGCCTTCACCACCCTACTAACACATCAAATACCGGATGTACACACCCGGATCCCCCACCGAGGACCAAACCCTTCTCCCTATTTCAGCTCAGTGTGACCAGTGTAATAACACATACCATGCCAGTCAGTGAGATATAACATTGCAGTGCCCCCATCACTGGACCTGTAGGGGTTGCACCAACCCAAACAAACACAAAAATAAGATGATGAAACCACACACACACAATTACAGTATAGACCAGTGATGGGCACCAGGCGGCCCTCCGAGCCCTCACCTGTGGCCCCCAGCTCCTTCCTGTTGTATTGTTAGATGTGTTTATTATAGCGTGTAACACGTGTGTAAAATGCCAGCTGGTATGTTATTACAGATAGGTGTCTTTTTCTGTCCTTAAATGTAATGTTTTACCTTATCACTGAGCTGAAGGGTAAAGTGTGGCCCTTTCCAAGGTTAGAGGGCCACACCATGTGGCCCCGGAAGTGTATCAGGTTGCCCATCACTGGTATACACCCTATACCTTTATGTAAACTATAGTATATGACACATATACAGCATGTAACCATATGGGAGCAATCAGTGAATATATTTTAGGATATACTTCTATGGGGCGACTAAATTGCCTGAAAAGATCATGGGGTGAATCATGGAAAAAATGTGATTTTATTACCCATATTTAACTAAATAAAAATAAAAAGATATTTATTGTAAAATGCCAATAGAAGCCTTACAGCAGGGATCAAGAGCCCACTTGTGGTGGGGACAGATTTCCCTACAATTTGTGTTTCATATAACACCCCTCTATAATAAATCCTTCATTGTCTGCGCTGTGAGGATGTATCACTGGAGCTGTGATTGGTTGCTGCCCTGCAGAGAACATAGAGGTGTAACCTGGTGGGATCTATAGGTGGTGTAACCTGGTGGGATCTATAGGTGGTGTAACCTGGTGGGATCTATAGGTGGTGTAACCTGGTGGGATCTATAGGTGGTGTAACCTGGTGGGATCTATAGGTGGTGTCACCTGGTGGGATCTATAGGTGGAGGGGTGTTGTAGGTGTTTGTCACTTACTTCTTAATCTTTTAGAGAGATGAAGTTGTTGGAAGATGTTCCTGTCGTTTGGTTCTTTGTCTTCCTGTTCTTTGTTTGGTGGAGCGATCCCAAAGTTACTAATTTTTGGTGTTCCTCCAGAACGAAGTGGTTGCTTGGTGATATTCCTCTTGTGGGGTATTGGTGCTCTTGTCCCGTGGATAAGACCGGAAGCAGTCTGTCCTGTTGAACAATCAAATGGGAGAAGAGTCACAGAATGTGGGTGGAGTTTTGGATCACCCTCAAAAAAGATGGAAGTGGTGATATTTCTTTCTCTATGTTACAAGAGCAGTTGAGACTCAGGGAGATGTGTTGAGCAAATGTGGTGGATAAAGGGGGCTATCTAATTAGTGGGAAAAACAATTGATAGGGCATGATCTATAATGATTAGGTATGTGTTGCTAGGAGGTGTGGGGGCAGCTATAGTACAGGTCACATGGGGTGAGCCTGTTGTCTGTGGGGTGAGCTCCATCGCTGTGTAACCTGCGCAGGGAATCTGGTGCAGAGTGGCTGCGCTCAGCAGAGCTCCTGAAGTAATTGGGAGGGAAGGAGAGGGGTGACACAATGCTGCTGGTTGTGGGCGTCTTAAAACCCAACGCATTTCGTCCTGGTTGTGGACTTCATCAGGGATATAGTTTAATTGATTGTGTAGTAAATAGCTTGTGGGAGGGGTAGAAGGGGGTTCCGGACACTCTGTATTGAAGAGTAATGGAGGGGATCCTGATGATGTAGATGTCCGTGTATGGTGAGGGGCAGTATCTAATGGACTCCATTACTGTCTATGGTAAGGGCAGGTGGGTCGCTGCAGATGTGAGCAGAGGACTCGGACCTGCTCAATTCTGATAGCATGTAGGAAAGACTGTCAGTCATAACCTGCACACAGTGTAATAATGTGTATTAGGGTATATGGGGTGTGATAGCCCTGTAGGAGATCCTACACGAGGAGTAGGAGCGGCTCCTTACATTGCTAGGATTAAGGGGACAGATCTGGACCTACTGGGTCACAACATAGAGATCATACTATCCAAGTGATCATCATCATTGTTTATTTATAAGGCGTCAAATATTGTATAGAGCCGGAAAATCATCTTACGGATATGACAAACATGACTACAATAAGTATTATGACTGATACAGATAAGTGACATGGAAACAATTAAGCATAATAACGTTTCCATGGATGGTCTCGAACTAGTATTAGTGGAGGATTGACATTAAGAGACGACAACAAGGTCGTACAAGGGAGACGGACATGAGGATAAGAGACCCTTCCTGTGAGAGCTGGACGGAGACTGAGGACTTAAGGTTGTGGGATACATATGTTATATAATAAAGAGTATAATGGTGTCTGTTTGCTTGAATGTAGGAGGGACTCCTGGAGTTAATACATTGCAGAATGGGGGTCTCCTGTGTACTGAGCGGCTGTCATGTATCTGCTCATTTTCTATTAAGAGTAAGAGGTAGACTGGTCATGTGACCGTAACACTAGAACCTATACTGTACCAGGTGGTGTGGGGCTAATCTCCAGCACTAACAACCTATGTGTTAGTGGCACTTGGTGAGGGGTGGTTGGGTAGGACATGATAGTAGGGGGATGTGGGGTAATGGGGGTAGAAGGAGGGGGATGAGGGCTAGTCTCCAGCATTAGACAAGCTATGTGTTACTGGCACTTGGTGAGGGGGTGGTTGGGTAGGAGGTGATAGTAGGGGGATGTGAGGTAATGGGGGTGGAAGGAGGGGGGTGGGGGCTAGTCTCCAGCACTAGACAAGCCATGTGTTAGTAGCACTTGGTGAGGGGTGGTTGGGTAGGAGGTGATAGTAGGAGGGGATGTGGGGTAATGGGGGTAGAAGGAGGGGGATGGGGCTAATCTCCAGCACTAGACAAGCTATGTGTTAGTAGCACTTGGTGAGGGGTGGTTGGGTAGGAGGTGATAGTAGGGGGATGTGCGGTAATGGGGGTAGAAGGAGGGGGATGGGGGCTAGTCTCCAGCACTAGACAAGCTATGTGTTAGTGGCACTTGGTGAGGGGTGGTTGGGTAGGAGGTGATAGTAGGGGGATGTGGGGTAATGGGGGTAGAAGAAGGGGATGGGGGCTAGTCTCCAGTACTAGACAAGGTATGTGTTAGTGGCACTTGGTGAGGGGTGGTTGGGTAGGAGGTGATAGTAGGAGGGGATGTGGGGTAATGGGGGTAGAAGGAGGGGGATGGGGCTAATCTCCAGCACTAGACAAGCTATGTGTTAGTGGCACTTGGTGAGGGGATGGTTGGGTAGGAGGTGATAGTAGGGGGATGTGGGGTAATGGGGGTAGAAGGAGGGGGATGGGGGATAGTCTCCAGTACTAGACAAGCTATGTGTTAGTGGCACTTGGTGAGGGGTGGTTAGGTAGGAGGTGATAGTAGGGGGATGTGGGGTAATGGGGGTAGAAGGAGGGGGATGGGGGATAGTCTCCAGTACTAGACAAGCTATGTGTTAGTAGCACATGGTGATGGGGTGGTTGGGTAGGAGGTGATAGTAGGGGGGATGTGGGGTAATGGGGGTAGAAGGAGGGGGATGGGGGCTAGTCTCCAGCACTAGACAAGCTATGTGTTAGTAGCACTTGGTGAGGGGTGGTTAGGTAGGAGGTGATAGTAGGGGGATGTGGGGTAATGGGGGTAGAAGGAGGGGGATGGGGGATAGTCTCCAGTACTAGACAAGCTATGTGTTAGTAGCACATGGTGAGGGGGTGGTTGGGTAGGAGGTGATAGTAGGGGGGATGTGGGGTAATGGGGGTAGAAGGAGGGGGATGGGGGCTAGTCTCCAGCACTAGACAAGCTATGTGTTAGTGGCACTTGGTGAGGGTGTGGTTGGCTAGGAGGTGATAATAGGGGGATGTGAGGTAATGGGGGTAGAAGGAGGGGATGGGGGCTAGTCTCCAGCACTAGACAAGCTATGTGTTAGTGGCACTTGGTGAGGGGTGGTTGGGTAGGAGGTGATAGTAGGGGATGTGGGGTAATGGGGGTAGAAGGGGGGAGATGGGGGCTAATCTCCAGCACTAGGAAAGCTATGTGTTAGAGGCACTTGGTGAGGGGTGGTTGGGTAGGAGGTGATAGTAGGGGGATGTGGGGTAATGGGGGTAGAAGGAGGGGGATGGGGGCTAGTCTCCAGCACTAGACAAGCTATGTGTTAGTGGCACTTGATGAGGGGTGGTTGGGTAGGAGGTGATAGTAGGGGGGATGTGGGGTAATGGGGGGTAGAAGGAGGGGGATGGGGGCTAGTCTCCAGCACTACACAAGCTATGTGTTAGTGGCACTTGATGAGGGGTGGTTGGGTAGGAGGTGATAGTAGGAGGATGTGGGGTAATGGGGGTAGAAGGAGGGGGATGGGGGCTAGTCTCCAGCACTAGACAAGCTATGTGTTAGTGGCACTTGGTGAGGGGTGGTTGGGTAGGAGGTGATAGTAGGGGGATGTGAGGTAATGGGGGTAGAAGGAGGGGGATGGGGGCTAGTCTCCAGCACTAGACAAGCTATGTGTTAGTGGCACTTGATGAGGGGTGGTTGGGTAGGAGGTGATAGTAGGGGGGATGTGGGGTAATGGGGGGTAGAAGGAGGGGGATGGGGGCTAGTCTCCAGCACTAGACAAGCTATGTGTTAGTGGCACTTGATGAGGGGTGGTTGGGTAGGAGGTGATAGTAGGAGGATGTGGGGTAATGGGGGTAGAAGGAGGGGGATGGGGGCTAGTCTCCAGCACTAGACAAGCTATGTGTTAGTGGCACTTGGTGAGGGGTGGTTGGGTAGGAGGCGATAGTAGGGGGATGTGAGGTAATGGGGGTAGGAGGAGGGGGATGGGGGATAGTCTCCAGCACTAGACAAGCTATGTGTTAGTGGCACTTGGTGAGGGTGTGGTTGGCTAGGAGGTGATAATAGGGGGATGTGAGGTAATGGGGGTAGAAGGAGGGGATGGGGGTTAGTCTCCAGCACTAGACAAGCTATGTGTTAGTGACACTTGGTGAGGGGTGGTTGGGTAGGAGGTGATAGTAGGGGATGTGGGGTAATGGGGGTAGAAGGAGGGGAATGGGGGCTAGTCTCCAGCACTAGACAAGCTATGTGTTAGTAGCACTTGGTGAGGGGGTGGTTGGGTAGGAGGTGATAGTTGGGGGATGTGGGGTAATGGGGGTAGAAGGAGGGGGATGGGGGCTAGTCTCCAGCACTAGACAAGCTATGTGTTACTGGCACTTGGTGAGGGTGTGGTTGGGTAGGAGGTGATAGTTGGGGGATGTGGGGTAATGGGGGTAGAAGGAGGGGGATGTGGGGTAATGGGGGTAGAAGGAGGGGGATGGGGGCTAGTCATGGTGTGTGAGCCCCTCTGTGGTATATGGGGTGTAGCTGGTCTGGGTATTAAGTCTCTCACAGCTCTACCATTATAATAACCAGCTCTGCTATTACTAACAGCCTTCTGCTGACTGCAGCACAATGAGGATTATGTAGCAGCTGATGTGAGAGCTCAGCCGCATGTATGAAGCCTTGATGGCCGGGAGGCTGCACATAAACATGGGGTATAAATATCTTCAATTTTGAATTATTTTGATCAATAAATGAATGGAAAAATATATAATTTTGTATGTTATTTGATTTATTAGGTTGTTTATATTTCTAAGACTCAGTTGAGGATCTGAACACATTTAAGGTTTTATGAAATATCTCATTAAGTAAATGTAAATACAGCGTCATGACATTTGTTATATTTATATCCAAAAGGCTCTATTTAAAAAAATGAATTCAAATAATACATTTACAAATTATATATATTATCTATTGTAATAAATGAAGCAGCATGACATATTATATAGACATATTATACAGACCTAGATGAATATAATGGGTTTAATAATAGATACCATACCTAGACATTGAATGGTAAGGATATTTTGGTTGGTGCAGGTTCTCTCAGGCTTAGGATCTCTCACACAGTCCAGTAACTTGGACTCATTACCAACACACTTGATGTCTTCTGTCCAGATTATTTGACTCTTTCTTGTGTAGGTCATTAATGATGGCACCGCTGGTCCACATCCAATCTCACCGCACAGGACATTGGCTCCTCTTAGATCCATATTAGTCTCACAGACATAGTCCCAAGTGCTACCATGTCTTACTTCTAAGTGACCTGAGCAATCACTAGGTCCATCAGTCAGTCTATACTCTCTGTGATCTGAAGAACAATCACTGACCGGTTAACACACAATCTGTAAAGAAAGTGATTTACGTATTGTGTAATATAAGACAAAGTTGTAAGATTAAAACATTGATTTAGCCAAGTCACATCCTTCCCTTTCATCATTTTATACACAAAGAAAAACAAAGAGACTTGTTAATGATAAGATAGATGACACATGATAAGAGGGAGTAGAAAGATGGAGACCACAGGTGAGGAATAGTTTGATGTAGAGAAGAAAGTCAGATGATGGAGAATGTGAATACAGACAATATGGTGGAGCAGACAGTAGATGTACAGTAGATGTACAGAGCATCAGATGATGGAGGATGTGAATACAGACAATATGGTGGAGCAGACAGTAGATGTACAGCAGTTGTACAGAGCATCAGATGATGGAGGATGGGAATACAGACAATATGGTGTAGCAGACAGTAGATGTACAGTAGATGTACAGAGCATCAGATGATGGAGGATGGGAATACAGACAATATGGTGGAGCAGACAGTAGATGTACAGAGCATCAGATGATGGAGGATGGGAATACAGACAATATGGTGGAGCAGACAGTAGATGTACAGCAGTTGTACAGAGCAGCCGCTTTGTATTCAGGTTATTACGCTCAGTAATATAAGTGATTCTAGCTTTGGCTGCTGTCAGATAGATATACGTATGACAGTGTGGTATTAATAGAAATACTGCTCTAATACTGGGGGCTCATATTCTGCCCCCCCCCCCTCCTCTATGGGATATTCAGACCTAGAGGACTGTGTCTAGGGTTGTACTAAAAATGTATATAATTTATATACACGCTGAGAAGATAACGGTGGCTGGGGCACAGCTGGTATTATGCCCTCTGACCATCAGACGGATGACATAGTAACATGCGGGGTACAAATAACAGCACCCCAAGAATACAATAAGGAAACAATACTAAATGTTAAAAAATGTTAATGTATTCTAAAGTACACTTCATTTGAATTATAATGTTTGTAGTAAATTAAAGTAAAGGGAAACAAGAAGAAATCAGTGGTTAATCCAAAAATGTCAGATAGATGGGAGAAAACCGAAATGAAATCAGAGATTTGCAGACGTCAGTAATAGGCCATATAACAAATATCAAATACAATAATCAAATACATCAACCCACATGATAGCTTCAGAGGTCAGATATATAGAGATATATATATATATATATATATATATATATGTGCTGGAAGTGGGGGGTATGTGTCAGTATGATATATCGGGACTTCTTCTCCCCAATCCCTTGAAGAGTCTGTAGCATAAGATCGAGGGGGAGGTGGGGACAGTGCAGCAATGTGACCAGGTGACTGGATCTGTCACCTGCCACTAGGAGAGTATTTGTTCTGCCATCTGATCCATCACTATTCTTCATTACATTTCCTAACTCTCCGCACCCCACACACTTATCATATAACGTCTGGGTCACCCCCAAACCCCCAAACCCAGCCCTTATCCTCCATATCTCTGTGATAATCAGCACTATCAATGGTACAACTTCTAGAGATTACTGAGCAATGGATCCAGCTAGTCCCACGAGTACTTACCACACAGACAGGACTAGTATCGTCCACAGTTACATTGGTCCTTACTGTACAAGGTCTACGTTACCCTCATATGAGATACACTACACACACGAGATACGTCCGAACATGACTCAGACCCTCAGACATAGGAGGTTATAAAGTCCTGATACTGGGAATTTGTGTATCAGTAAATCTAACACATAGTGCAGAATACTTTATATATTACTGATACATCTTTATTGTTGTCTCTTTGTGTCTCTATTATTATATTCTGCATATTTATCTGGTTCATCTGGACTGATTCATTCACCCATCAAATGATGGAAGATGTGTCAGTAACACAAATATACTGGTAGTAATTATATCTCATACATCACCTGAGCATATCACACCGGCGTCCATAACATGAGGACATGGTAAACTTCCCCATCCGAGGAAAGTACAATCCCATAGAGCCCGCTCATTGCCAGAACATCCTAAACCAGCCATCCAGATCCTCCCAGTTCCTGGACCATGAGTAGCTCCTCTTGTTGCGTCTGTGGCGTTACCACAATGTAATTGTCTACACACAACATCAGCATCGGTTCTTTCCCAGCCGTAATCACAGACTGTGCCCCATTCTCCGCGGTGATAGACTTCTACTTTGCCGGCACATCTACTGTGTCCATTAACCAGACGTAAGTCATTGCCTTCTGCATTAATAGACAGAACATATTGATATTAATATATTTAGTCACCTTTATTATGATACCTTATAATATAATAATAATTTACCTCATCATTGATTCTCTAGTACATGTAACTTGCTAATCTATCTAATTATAGATCTAGATTATACAGTATCCACAAAGGCAGTATGTATATTCAGGAGTGTATAGTGTATATCTATCAGTAGTGTATAGTATATATCTATCAGTAGTGTATAGTGTATAGTGTATATCTATCAGTAGTGTATAGTATATATCTATCAGTAGTGTATAGTATATATCTATCAGTAGTGTAGTAGTGTATATCTATCAGTAGTGTAGTAGGGTATAGTGTATATCTATCAGTAGTGTATAGTGTATATCTATCAGTAGTGTAGTAGGGTATATCTATCAGTAGTGTATAGTGTATATCTATCAGTAGTGTATAGTATATATCTATCAGTAGTGTATAGTATATGTCTATCAGTAGTGTATAGTGTATAGTATATATCTATCAGTAGTGTATAGTGTATATCTATCAGTAGTGTATAGTGTATATCTATCAGTAGTGTATAGTGTATATCTATCAGTAGTGTATAGTGTATATCTATCAGTAGTGTATAGTGTATATCTATCAGTAGTGTATAGTATATATCTATCAGAAGTGTAGTAGTGTATAGTTTATATCTATCAGTAGTGTAGTAGTGTATAGTATATATCTATCAGTAGTGTAGTAGTGTATATCTATCAGTAGTGTATAGTGTATATCTATCAGTAGTGTAGTAGTGTATATCTATCAGTAGTGTATAGTATATATCTATCAGTAGTGTATAGTATATATCTATCAGTAGTGTATAATATATATCTATCAGTAGTGTATAGTATATATCTATCAGAAGTGTAGTAGTGTATAGTGTATATCTATCAGTAGTGTAGTAGTGTATAGTATATATCTATCAGTAGTGTATAGTGTATATCTATCAGTAGTGTATAGTGTATATCTATCAGTAGTGTATAGTGTATATCTATCAGTAGTGTATAGTATATATCTATCAGTAGTGTATAGTGTGTATCTATCAGTAGTGTATAGTGTTCATCTATCAGTAGTGTATAGTGTGTATCTATCAGTAGTGTATAGTGTTCATCTATCAGTTGTGTATAGTGTATATCTATCAGAAGTGTAGTAGTGTATAGTGTATATCTATCAGTAGTGTAGTAGTGTATAGTGTATATCTATCAGTAGTGTAGTAGTGTATAGTGTATATCTATCAGTAGTGTAGTAGTGTATATCTATCAGTAGTGTAGTAGTGTATATCTATCAGTAGTGTAGTAGTATATATCTATCAGTAGTGTATAATATATATCTATCAGTAGTGTATAGTATATATCTATCAGTAGTGTAGTAGTGTATATCTATCAGTAGTGTATAGTATATATCTATCAGAAGTGTAGTAGTGTATAGTGTATATCTATCAGTAGTGTAGTAGTGTATAGTGTATATCTATCAGTAGTGTATAGTGTATATCTATCAGTAGTGTAGTAGTGTATAGTATATATCTATCAGTAGTGTATAGTGTATATCTATCAGTAGTGTATAGTGTGTATCTATCAGTAGTGTATAGTGTTCATCTATCAGTAGTGTATAGTGTATATCTATCAGAAGTGTAGTAGTGTATAGTGTATATCTATCAGTAGTGTAGTAGTGTATAGTGTATATCTATCAGTAGTGTAGTAGTGTATAGTGTATATCTATCAGTAGTGTAGTAGTGTATATCTATCAGTAGTGTATAATATATATCTATCAGTAGTGTATAGTATATATCTATCAGTAGTGTAGTAGTGTATATCTATCAGTAGTGTATAGTATATATCTATCAGTAGTGTATAGTATATATCTATCAGTAGTGTATAATATATATCTATCAGTAGTGTATAGTATATATCTATCAGAAGTGTAGTAGTGTATAGTGTATATCTATCAGTAGTGTAGTAGTGTATAGTATATATCTATCAGTAGTGTATAGTGTATATCTATCAGTAGTGTATAGTGTATATCTATCAGTAGTGTATAGTGTATATCTATCAGTAGTGTATAGTATATATCTATCAGTAGTGTATAGTGTGTATCTATCAGTAGTGTATAGTGTTCATCTATCAGTAGTGTATAGTGTGTATCTATCAGTAGTGTATAGTGTTCATCTATCAGTTGTGTATAGTGTATATCTATCAGAAGTGTAGTAGTGTATAGTGTATATCTATCAGTAGTGTAGTAGTGTATAGTGTATATCTATCAGTAGTGTAGTAGTGTATAGTGTATATCTATCAGTAGTGTAGTAGTGTATATCTATCAGTAGTGTAGTAGTGTATATCTATCAGTAGTGTAGTAGTATATATCTATCAGTAGTGTATAATATATATCTATCAGTAGTGTATAGTATATATCTATCAGTAGTGTAGTAGTGTATATCTATCAGTAGTGTATAGTATATATCTATCAGAAGTGTAGTAGTGTATAGTGTATATCTATCAGTAGTGTAGTAGTGTATAGTGTATATCTATCAGTAGTGTATAGTGTATATCTATCAGTAGTGTAGTAGTGTATAGTATATATCTATCAGTAGTGTATAGTGTATATCTATCAGTAGTGTATAGTGTGTATCTATCAGTAGTGTATAGTGTTCATCTATCAGTAGTGTATAGTGTATATCTATCAGAAGTGTAGTAGTGTATAGTGTATATCTATCAGTAGTGTAGTAGTGTATAGTGTATATCTATCAGTAGTGTAGTAGTGTATAGTGTATATCTATCAGTAGTGTAGTAGTGTATATCTATCAGTAGTGTATAATATATATCTATCAGTAGTGTATAGTATATATCTATCAGTAGTGTAGTAGTGTATATCTATCAGTAGTGTATAGTATATATCTATCAGAAGTGTAGTAGTGTATAGTGTATATCTATCAGTAGTGTAGTAGTGTATAGTGTATATCTATCAGTAGTGTATAGTGTATATCTATCAGTAGTGTAGTAGTGTATAGTATATATCTATCAGTAGTGTATAGTGTATATCTATCAGTAGTGTATAGTGTATATCTATCAGTAGTGTAGTAGTGTATAGTGTATATCTATCAGTAGTGTATAGTATATATCTATCAGTAGTGTAGTAGTGTATATCTATCAGTAGTGTAGTAGTGTATATCTATCAGTAGTGTAGTAGTGTATATCTATCAGTAGTGTAGTAGTGTATAGTGTATATCTATCAGTAGAGTAGTTGTGTATAGTATATATCTATCAGTAGTGTATATCTATCAGTAGTGTATAGTGTATATCTATCAGTAGTGTATAGTGTGTATCTATCAGTAGTGTATAGTGTTCATCTATCAGTAGTGTAGTAGTGTATAGTGTATATCTATCAGTAGTGTATAGTGTATATCTATCAGTAGTGTATAGTGTTCATCTATCAGTAGTGTATAGTGTATATCTATCAGAAGTGTAGTAGTGTATAGTGTATATCTATCAGTAGTGTAGTAGTGTATAGTGTATATCTATCAGTAGTGTAGTAGTGTATAGTGTATATCTATCAGTAGTGTAGTAGTGTATATCTATCAGTAGTGTAGTAGTATATATCTATCAGTAGTGTATAATATATATCTATCAGTAGTGTATAGTATATATCTATCAGTAGTGTAGTAACGTATATCTATCAGTAGTGTATAGTATATATCTATCAGAAGTGTAGTAGTGTATAGTGTATATCTATCAGTAGTGTAGTAGTGTATAGTGTATATCTATCAGTAGTGTATAGTGTATATCTATCAGTAGTGTATAGTGTATATCTATCAGTAGTGTAGTAGTGTATAGTATATATCTATCAGTAGTGTATAGTGTATATCTATCAGTAGTGTATAGTGTATATCTATCAGTAGTGTAGTAGTGTATAGTGTATATCTATCAGTAGTGTATAGTATATATCTATCAGTAGTGTAGTAGTGTATATCTATCAGTAGTGTAGTAGTGTATATCTATCAGTAGTGTAGTAGTGTATATCTATCAGTAGTGTAGTAGTGTATATCTATCAGTAGTGTAGTAGTGTATAGTGTATATCTATCAGTAGAGTAGTTGTGTATAGTATATATCTATCAGTAGTGTATATCTATCAGTAGTGTAGTAGTGTATATCTATCAGTAGTGTAGTAGTGTATATCTATCAGTAGTGTATAGTGTATATCTATCAGTAGTGTATAGTGTATATCTATCAGTAGTGTAGTAGTGTATAGTGTATATCTATCAGTAGTGTAGTAGTGTATAGTATGTATCTATCAGTAGTGCAGTAGTGTATAGTATGTATCTATCAGTAGTGTATAGTATATATCTATCAGTAGTGCAGTAGTGTATAGTATATATCTATCAGTAGTATATAGTGTATATCTATCAGTAGTGTATAGTATATATCAGTAGTGTAGTAGTGTATAGTATATATCTATCAGTAGTGCAGTAGTGTATAGTATATATCTATCAGTAGTGTAGTAGTGTATAGTATATATCTATCAGTAGTGCAGTAGTGTATAGTATATATCTATCAGTAGTGTAGTAGTGTAGTAGTGTATATCTATCAGTAGTGTATAGTGTATATCTATCAGAAGTGTAGTAGTGTATAGTGTATATCTATCAGTAGTGTAGTAGTGTATAGTGTATATCTATCAGTAGTGTATAGTGTATATCTATCAGTAGTGTAGTAGTGTATACTGTATATCTATCAGTAGTGTAGTAGTGTATATCTATCAGTAGTGTATAGTGTATATCTATCAGAAGTGTAGTAGTGTATAGTGTATATCTATCAGTAGTGTAGTAGTGTATAGTGTATATCTATCAGTAGTGTATAGTGTATATCTATCAGTAGTGTAGTAGTGTATACTGTATATCTATCAGTAGTGTAGTAGTGTATATCTATCAGTAGTGTATAGTGTATATCTATCAGAAGTGTAGTAGTGTATAGTGTATATCTATCAGTAGTGTAGTAGTGTATAGTATATATCTATCAGTAGTGTATAGTGTATATCTATCAGTAGTGTATAGTGTGTATCTATCAGTAGTGTATAGTGTATATCTATCAGTAGTGTAGTAGTGTATAGTGTATATCTATCAGTAGTGTATAGTATATATCTATCAGTAGTGTAGTAGTGTATATCTATCAGTAGTGTAGTAGTGTATAGTGTATATCTATCAGTAGAGTAGTTGTGTATAGTATATATCTATCAGTAGTGTATATCTATCAGTAGTGTTTATCTATCAGTAGTGCATAGTGTATATCTATCAGTAGTGTAGTAGTGTAGTAGTGTATATCTATCAGTAGTGTAGTAGTGTATAGTGTATATCTATCAGTAGTGTATAGTGTATATCTATCAGTAGTGTAGTAGTGTATAGTGTATATCTATCAGTAGTGTAGTAGTGTATAGTATATATCAGTAGTGTAGTAGTGTATAGTATATATCAGTAGTGTAGTAGTGTATAGTATATATCTATCAGTAGTGCAGTAGTGTAGTAGTGTATATCTATCAGTAGTATATAGTGTATATCTATCAGTAGTGTAGTAGTGTATAGTGTATATCTATCAGTAGTGTAGTAGTGTATATCTATCAGTAGTGTATAGTGTTTATCTATCAGTAGTGTATAGTATATATCTATCAGTAGTGTATAGTGTATAGTGTATATCTATCAGTAGTGTAGTAGTGTATAGTGTATATCTATCAGTAGTGTAGTAGTGTATAGTGTATATCTATCAGTAGTGTAGTAGTGTATATCTATCAGTAGTGTAGTAGTATATATCTATCAGTAGTGTATAATATATATCTATCAGTAGTGTATAGTATATATCTATCAGTAGTGTAGTAGTGTATATCTATCAGTAGTGTATAGTATATATCTATCAGAAGTGTAGTAGTGTATAGTGTATATCTATCAGTAGTGTAGTAGTGTATAGTGTATATCTATCAGTAGTGTATAGTGTATATCTATCAGTAGTGTAGTAGTGTATAGTATATATCTATCAGTAGTGTATAGTGTATATCTATCAGTAGTGTATAGTGTATATCTATCAGTAGTGTAGTAGTGTATAGTGTATATCTATCAGTAGTGTATAGTATATATCTATCAGTAGTGTAGTAGTGTATATCTATCAGTAGTGTAGTAGTGTATATCTATCAGTAGTGTAGTAGTGTATATCTATCAGTAGTGTAGTAGTGTATAGTGTATATCTATCAGTAGAGTAGTTGTGTATAGTATATATCTATCAGTAGTGTATATCTATCAGTAGTGTATAGTGTATATCTATCAGTAGTGTATAGTGTGTATCTATCAGTAGTGTATAGTGTTCATCTATCAGTAGTGTATAGTGTATATCTATCAGAAGTGTAGTAGTGTATAGTGTATATCTATCAGTAGTGTAGTAGTGTATAGTGTATATCTATCAGTAGTGTAGTAGTGTATAGTGTATATCTATCAGTAGTGTAGTAGTGTATATCTATCAGTAGTGTAGTAGTATATATCTATCAGTAGTGTATAATATATATCTATCAGTAGTGTATAGTATATATCTATCAGTAGTGTAGTAGTGTATATCTATCAGTAGTGTATAGTATATATCTATCAGAAGTGTAGTAGTGTATAGTGTATATCTATCAGTAGTGTAGTAGTGTATAGTGTATATCTATCAGTAGTGTATAGTGTATATCTATCAGTAGTGTATAGTGTATATCTATCAGTAGTGTAGTAGTGTATAGTATATATCTATCAGTAGTGTATAGTGTATATCTATCAGTAGTGTATAGTGTATATCTATCAGTAGTGTAGTAGTGTATAGTGTATATCTATCAGTAGTGTATAGTATATATCTATCAGTAGTGTAGTAGTGTATATCTATCAGTAGTGTAGTAGTGTATATCTATCAGTAGTGTAGTAGTGTATATCTATCAGTAGTGTAGTAGTGTATAGTGTATATCTATCAGTAGAGTAGTTGTGTATAGTATATATCTATCAGTAGTGTATATCTATCAGTAGTGTAGTAGTGTATATCTATCAGTAGTGTAGTAGTGTATATCTATCAGTAGTGTATAGTGTATATCTATCAGTAGTGTAGTAGTGTATAGTGTATATCTATCAGTAGTGTAGTAGTGTATAGTATGTATCTATCAGTAGTGCAGTAGTGTATAGTATGTATCTATCAGTAGTGTATAGTATATATCTATCAGTAGTGCAGTAGTGTATAGTATATATCTATCAGTAGTATATAGTGTATATCTATCAGTAGTGTATAGTATATATCAGTAGTGTAGTAGTGTATAGTATATATCTATCAGTAGTGCAGTAGTGTATAGTATATATCTATCAGTAGTGTAGTAGTGTATATCTATCAGTAGTGTATAGTGTATATCTATCAGTAGTGTAGTAGTGTATAGTGTATATCTATCAGTAGTGTAGTAGTGTATATCTATCAGTAGTGTATAGTGTATATCTATCAGAAGTGTAGTAGTGTATAGTGTATATCTATCAGTAGTGTAGTAGTGTATAGTGTATATCTATCAGTAGTGTATAGTGTATATCTATCAGTAGTGTAGTAGTGTATACTGTATATCTATCAGTAGTGTAGTAGTGTATATCTATCAGTAGTGTATAGTGTATATCTATCAGAAGTGTAGTAGTGTATAGTGTATATCTATCAGTAGTGTAGTAGTGTATAGTGTATATCTATCAGTAGTGTAGTAGTGTATACTGTATATCTATCAGTAGTGTAGTAGTGTATATCTATCAGTAGTGTATAGTGTATATCTATCAGAAGTGTAGTAGTGTATAGTGTATATCTATCAGTAGTGTAGTAGTGTATAGTATATATCTATCAGTAGTGTATAGTGTATATCTATCAGTAGTGTATAGTGTGTATCTATCAGTAGTGTATAGTGTATATCTATCAGTAGTGTAGTAGTGTATAGTGTATATCTATCAGTAGTGTATAGTATATATCTATCAGTAGTGTAGTAGTGTATATCTATCAGTAGTGTAGTAGTGTATAGTGTATATCTATCAGTAGAGTAGTTGTGTATAGTATATATCTATCAGTAGTGTATATCTATCAGTAGTGTATATCTATCAGTAGTGCATAGTGTATATCTATCAGTAGTGTAGTAGTGTAGTAGTGTATATCTATCAGTAGTGTATAGTGTATATCTATCAGTAGTGTAGTAGTGTATAGTGTATATCTATCAGTAGTGTAGTAGTGTATAGTGTATATCTATCAGTAGTGTAGTAGTGTATAGTATATATCAGTAGTGTAGTAGTGTATAGTATATATCAGTAGTGTATAGTATATATCTATCAGTAGTGCAGTAGTGTAGTAGTGTATATCTATCAGTAGTATATAGTGTATATCTATCAGTAGTGTAGTAGTGTATAGTGTATATCTATCAGTAGTGTAGTAGTGTATATCTATCAGTAGTGTATAGTGTTTATCTATCAGTAGTGTATAGTATATATCTATCAGTAGTGTATAGTGTATAGTGTATATCTATCAGTAGTGTATAGTGTATATCTATCAGTAGTGTATATTATATATCTATCAGTAGTGTAGTAGTGTATAGTATATATCTATCAGTAGTGTAGTAGTGTATAGTATATATCTATCAGTAGTGTATAGTATCTATCTATCTATCAGTAGTGTATATCTATCAGTAGTGTAGTAGTGTATATCTATCAGCAGTGTAGTAGTGTATATCTATCAGTAGTGTAGTAGTGTATATCTATCAGTAGTGTAGTAGTGTATATCTATCAGTAGTGTAGTAGTGTATATCTATCAGTAGTGTAGTAGTGTATAGTATATATCTATCAGTAGTGTATAGTATATATCTGTCATTAGTGTAGTAGAGTATAGTGTTTATCTATCAGTAGTGTATAGTATCTATCTATCTATCTATCTATCAGTAGTGTAGTAGTGTATATCTATCAGTAGTGTAGTAGTGTATATCTATCAGTAGTGTAGTAGTGTATAGTATATATCTATCAGTAGTGTATAGTGTATCTATCAGTAGTGTATAGTATATATCTATCAGTAGTGTATAGTGTATATCTATCAGTAGTGTATAATGTATATCTATCAGTAGTGTATAGTGTATATCTATCAGTAGTGTATAATGTATATCTATCAGTAGTGTATAATGTATATCTATCAGTAGTGTATAGTGTTCATCTATCAGTAGTGTATAGTGTATATCTATTAGTAGTGTAGTAGTGTATAGTATATATCTATCAGTAGTGTATAGTGTATATCTATCAGTAGTGTATAATGTATATCTATCAGTAGTGTATAGTGTGTATCTATCAGTAGTGTATAATGTATATCTATCAGTAGTGTATAGTGTGTATCTATCAGTAGTGTATAGTGTATATCTATCAGTAGTGTATAGTATATATCTATCAGTAGTGTATAGTGTATATCTATCAGTAGTGTATAATGTATATCTATCAGTAGTGTATAGTGTATATCTATCAGTAGTGTATAATGTATATCTATCAGTAGTGTAGTAGTGTATAGTATATATCTATCAGTAGTGTAGTAGTGTATAGTATATATCTATCAGTAGTGTATAGTGTATATCTATCAGTAGTGTATAGTGTGTATCTATCAGTAGTGTATAGTATATATCTATCAGTAGTGTATAGTGTATATCTATCAGTAGTGTATAGTGTGTATCTATCAGTAGTGTATAGTGTGTATCTATCAGTAGTGTATAGTATATATCTATCAGTAGTGTAGTAGTGTATAGTATATATCTATCAGTAGTGTATAGTGTATATCTATCAGTAGTGTATAGTGTGTATCTATCAGTAGTGTATAGTATATATCTATCAGTAGTGTATAGTGTATATCTATCAGTAGTGTATAGTGTGTATCTATCAGTAGTGTATAGTGTTCATCTATCAGTAGTGTATAGTATATATCTATCAGTAGTGCAGTAGTGTATAGTATATATCTATCAGTAGTGTAGTAGTGTATATCTATCAGTAGTGTAGTAGTATATATCTATCAGTAGTGTATAGTGTATATCTATCAGTAGTGTAGTAGTGTATAGTGTATATCTATCAGTAGTGTAGTAGTATATATCTATCAGTAGTGTAGTAGTGTATAGCATATATCTATCAGTAGTGTAGTAGTGTATAGTATATATCTATCAGTAGTGTAGTAGTATATATCTATCAGTAGTGTAGTAGTGTATAGCATATATCTATCAGTAGTGTAGTAGTATATATCTATCAGTAGTGTAGTAGTGTATAGCATATATCTATCAGTAGTGTAGTAGTATATATCTATCAGTAGTGTAGTAGTGTATAGTATATATCTATCAGTAGTGTAGTAGTATATATCTATCAGTAGTGTAGTAGTGTATAGTATATATCTATCAGTAGTGTATAGTATATATCTATCTATCTATCTATCTATCAGTAGTGTAGTAGTGTATATCTATCAGTAGTGTATAGTGTATATCTATCAGTAGTGTAGTAGTGTATATCTATCAGTAGTGTAGTAGTGTATAGTATTTATCTATCAGTAGTGTATAGTATATATCTATCAGTAGTGTAGTAGAGTATAGTATGTATCTATCAGTAGTGTATAGTATATATCTATCAGTAGTGTATAGTGTATATCTATCAGTAGTGTAGTAGTGTATAGTATTTATCTATCAGTAGTGTATAGTGTATATCTATCAGTAGTGTATAGTGTATATCTATCAGTAGTGTATAGTATTTATCTATCAGTAGTGTATAGTGTATATCTATCAGTAGTGTATAATATATATCTATCAGTAGTGTATAGTATCTATCTATCAGTAGTGTATCGTGTATATCTATCAGTAGTGTAGTAGTGTATAGTATATATCTATCAGTAGTGTAGTAGAGTATAGTATGTATCTATCAGTAGTGTATAGTATATATCTATCAGTAGTGTATAGTATATATCTATCAGTAGTGTAGTAGAGTATAGTATGTATCTATCAGTAGTGTATAGTATATATCTATCAGTAGTGTATAGTGTATATCTATCAGTAGTGTATAATATATATCTATCAGTAGTGTAGTAGTATTTATCTATCAGTAGTGTATAGTGTATATCTATCAGTAGTGTAATAGTGTATAGTATTTATCTATCAGTAGTGTAATAGTGTATAGTATATATCTATCAGTAGTGTAATAGTGTATAGTATATATCTATCAGTAGTGTATAGTATATATCTATCAGTAGTGTAGTAGAGTATAGTGTATATCTATCAGTAGTGTATAGTATATATCTATCAGTAGTGTATAGTATATATCTATCAGTAGTGTAGTAGTGTATATCTATCAGTAGTGTATAGTGTATATCTATCAGTAGTGTATAGTATATATCTATCAGTAGTGTATAGTGTGTATCTATCAGTAGTGTATAGTATATATCTATCAGTAGTGTAGTAGAGTATAGTGTATATCTATTGTGAGAGCATTTTTAGGGCCGTAATAATGATATGTGAAGGGGTTAAAAAATCTTGGTATTTGCCTTAAAAATACATTCAGCATAATCACCAGCTCCAGCCTTGACCTATCTCAAAGACCCCAGATGGAGGCCTAGGACATGGGGTAATGAATGATAGCATTGGGAGTACTAGGACATGGGAACAGGAATGATGGCATTGGGAGTATTGGCGCCAGCAAAGATGATAAGAACAACTCATGATAAGAAGAACCCATAAAAGTGACATGAAGAGAACTAACTAGCTTTGTCAGAAGATTTATATTTACTCAGGAAAATATCAATCTTGTGTTTCTGCTCTATAACCAGATCAAACGTTTTTTCATGTATAAATGTATGCCAGAAATAAACGAGCACAGTTCAGTATACATCTTGACATTGGCATGTCTGTGTCTTGATTACTGATCTCCTGGTTAACCAGCATCTTATCTCACTGATATCTGAAGGGACTTGATAAAGGAGAGGTAAAATTACCCTAACATTACGTGGGGGCTCCAATAGCCGGGATCTCGGACAACCTATACAGATGACAAATAACGCTTGCAGCACCAGCTGGAATCACGGACAGCTCAAACCCGTACGGTGAGTAAATTCAGCTGTGATTTTTTCCACTGATTTACTCTCTGTCCAGTATTCTTGTTGTGTGTCTAAAAGCTGTTCATCTGTATATGGTAAGAGAGATTTCCTGAACCCAGATATCTGTTTGAGAGCATAAAAAGCGCTAACTATATGGTTGAATTTAATATATGTCAATAGTACTCACGATTGTATTTGAATAATTCATTTGTTTATTGTTCAGACTGTTCATGTGCTGTTATACTTAGAAAGCATTCTGCTGATACTCTTCCTACACTGGAAGCTGTAATTGATAGAACTGTTTTTGGATGTGTTGTGGATGCAAAGCAAAATTATTGTATGGTAAATGTGCATTTAAATAAGGATATATATTGCAGCAAAATATAGGGTATTTTTGGTCTCAAGTGTTACTATATTGGCAAGTTAATCACATACCCCTTGAAGGGAAGCCTATCTGTCTGTACAGTATAAAGAAATTACCACCTGGGTTACATAATGAAATTGTAAAAGGATATTCTGGTGATTATGAAATAAGAAAGCAAAAATGGTTAGAAATGCAACAGTGATTTGCATGGTCATTCTTATCGTTTGTTTTCTGATTATATTTCTTTGTATAGTATGCAAATATTTTTCAGCCGGAATAGAAGGAATTAAGAGGTTTTTGAACGGTGGTATTGAAGTATAATTCTCTGTAAAATACAGTTAACTGCTATAAGAGTGCAAGCGGTAAAGCAACCCGACAGTACAGTATATTCAGAGATTGATCAACTTTGAATAAAATGAGGGCACATACTAGCAAAGTTGGTGGGTCTATTAAACCCACAGAGATATTGGAATGCAGAGAAGGAAAGAAATCTCTAAAAAATATAAAACTAATATTTGACAGAGCAGGTTTCCCACTAGAGGGCACACTAGATCCAGAAAAGTGGAAAAGGTTTCAAAACACTAATAAAGCATGGATAAGCAGAAAAGGACATGCAGATGTGGTTAACATGTGGTATACACTATCATTAGAAATTGAAGATGAGAAAAGGAAAAGAAGAGAGGATGCACACATAGGTACAGGTCTATTAGACATGCCACCACCTTATGTGGACCCTACAGCTCCACCACAGCAAGCAGACAATAGACCAGATACACCACCAGTATCTCAACGGGCAGGTCACATAGCACAGTTCGCAGCACAAGAGGGGCATTCACAATTAGAGACTCATTCAGTGACCCCAGTGGACGCAGGTAACACTCCATCAATCACATTTCAAATCCCAAGTCAAATCCATTCTCAGTCTGCTAATAAGGAAATAAATGATTATCCTGAGAGACAGTGTTTGCAATGTGAAAGATGTGTTCCAGAAGACTATGAGGAATGTCCATTTTGTGATAATCCGGTAGAATCTAATACGCATCCTTGTACAGATAATTCTTGCAGGAAAAAGGAAAATGTTACCAAGATACCAATGATGGTAAGCCGGTTGAAGGATCACAATATCAGTCCATTAAGAGAAACAACAAATCCAGGGGTGAGAAGGAGAATAACATCGGAAAAGCAGGTATCGCATGCTCACACTCATATGTATCCAGTCAGAATACAAAGGGTGCCTAACCCAAATTTTGATGCTAATGATGCTGAAGGTGCTAATAATAGGAGACACTTACCTAACCCACAAGAAACCTATTCACCCTGGTATAAATCGGATATGCATACTATTATACAGGAAGCACCAGATCCTAGGAAAAGTCCTGCTCCGCTTTCTGCCTATTTAACCAGAATACAGACAGTGTGGAATCCCTGTTGGATAGACTTGCAACAAGTATGCACACCGTTATTTGGGGTAGGAGTGATGACACAAATAATGGGGTTAACAGCAAGAGCACCAGAAGGTGACAGGGGGTTATTACTCATCCTGCACCCCCTGTAGAAGAAAGAAATACGTATAACAGTGGTCTTGAATTTCTAGCCAGAGTACAATGGTGGTGTCATGAACAAAAATTAAAAGCACCAGCAGCACCAGACATAACACAGAGAAATGATTCAGTAAGGATGTATTTGGATAAATTAACAACCAGACAAAATGTTGATGGTTTTTCTACAGAAACCCCAGATGGTCAAAGAATGTTGAAAACAAAGCTTTTGAATGGTTTAAAGAATGAGGTAAGAAGCCAACTCTTTACAGTTAGACCTGAGGCATTGTCTATGAAAATGTCATCCTTGCTACAGGTACTTGAAGGACTGGAGGACCAGGAAGCAGAAAAAAGGGAAAAGAAGGCCCAAAAGACTCCTCAGGTAACTGTACACCTGGTACAGGGAAAAGGAGCATGGCAAGTAAGGCAGCAGCCAAAAGGAACAGAAACTGTAAGTGCAAGACAAAGGAATCAAGGTGAGGACATGACTGGCAGATGTTTTTGGTGTAAATTACCAGGTCACATGAAGGACTGCAGGAAATACAAGAAATGGCAGCAGCAGCAGCAAAGAGAAACCAGCGGTCCCCAGGGCACCATAAGCAGCAATCAATAAAGATATGGCTCCCTGTTGTCAACACCTTGTCCAGTTCTTGTAAACACCTCTGAAGAAGGTAAGCTGCCTGGATCTACTGTGCAAATTACACTGACCACTGGTCAACAATTGGACTGCCTAATTGACACGGGAGCAAGCCAAACAGTATTGAGACAAGATCAAGTACCACAAGAATTAGTGACCTCAGATTATGTAAAAGCATCAGGGTTGACAGGACAGCCTATACACCTTAGGAAAAGTAAAAAAATGAAAATACAAGTAAACAAAGACTGTACTCCTGTCCCTATAGAGTTTCTCACTTCAAACACTTGTCCTGTAAATCTACTAGGTGCTGACATATTACAGTTAATGAGAGCATGCATTAAATACACCCCAGAAGGGATGGAATACACCAGTCAACTTCCAGACAACATATCTAATCAGGTAGAAGCAGCAGTACAGGTGTTTTTGATACAACCAAGTGAAAACACATCTCAAGATGAGGCACCATTACCACAGTGGCTGAAGGATGTACCTGAGAAAGTATGGTCAAAGGGAAAAACTGATGTGGGACTGTTAAAAGTTGCCCCGGTACAACTTATACTAAAACCTAACACACTACCAATATGTTTTAAACAATATGCTTTGACTTTGTTACAGAATAAAGCAATCACAAAACAAGTACAAGACTACCAAGGCAAAGGTATAGCAAAGAAATGCCGATCACCTTTTAACACACCTTTATTCCCAGTCAGGAAAAGAGGACAGGGGGAGGGAGGAGCTCTTAAATTCAGGTTAATTCACGATCTCAGAGAAATAAATAAATGACTGGTTGTGAACACACCCATTGTCCCAAACCCACATCCCTTGCTGAACCAAATTCCTGTTACATCAATGTGGCTTACAGTTATAGATCTAGCAAATGCTTTCTTTTCTGTACCAATAACTAACGATTCACAGAAAATGCTGGATTTACACATGAAGGGACACAATACTGCTGGACCAGATTGCCCCAGGGAGGGGCCACCAGCCTTTCAGAATTCTCTGAAGCAATGTCAACTGTCTTACAAGGTTGGTAACCGCAATATCCTGAAACTACCTGACTATTGCAGTATGTTGATGACTTGTTGATAGCTGCTGATAGTGAACAACAGTGTAAAGAAGAAACTGTTTCTCTACTAACCTTTTTGGCCCAGCAGGACTGCAGCGTGTCCAAATCCAAGCTCCAAGCAGCTCAGAAAAAGGTAATTTTCTTAGGACACTGCACTTCACATGGCACTAAACATCTGACGCCACAAAGAGTACAAGCGATACAACAGGTAAAAACACCTCAAACTGTAAAACATACAAGGGCCTTCTTGGGCCTAATTGGCTACTGTAGAGACTGGATTCCATTAGCCTCACTATACATGCAGACACTATATAACAGTACAGAAAGGAGGGCCCATACCCAACCACACAAGAAATTGAAGACGCAGTACAATATCTTAAACAGGCCATTATGAATTCTCCAGCCCTGGGACTGCCGAACTATGACAAATCATTTAATCTTTTTTGTCATGAACATCAGGGACATGCAGCAGGGGTACTTACACAAGAACATGGACATAAGCAGAGACCTCTGGCATACTATTCAGCTAATTTAGATTCTATAATTAAAGGCGCACCAACATGCATAAGGCAGTAGCAGCTGCTGCAATCCTCAAAGACAAAAGCACAGATATTCTCCTGGATTGTTAATGAGTGATCAAAGTCCCACATGCTGTGGTAGATATTACAACAAGCAAAAACAAAACACCTTTCAGCAGCCAGACTCACTAAGTACGAGGTAGCATTGTTAAGTGCCTCACATGTCACAATCAAACGGTGCACAGTACTGAATCCAGCAACATTGTTACCCTTAATGTATGAATCTCAAGATTCAAAAGGAGGGAATAATAGTGAAGAACAAGAGCAGACAGAAGACAGACATTGTGATAGTGAAGGTGATGATGATGATGATGATGATGAATTGGGTGAAAATATTAACCACAATTTTTCTTTTTCACATGATTGCCTCACTCTTATGGATATGGAAACACAGACTCTTCCAAATGTTACGGACTCTCCCTTGTCTAATGCTGTGTATGAACTTTATGTAGATGGTTCCAGGTATTATGATAACGGATCACCATTTACAGGATAGGCGGTGACTACAGAAAATGAAGTAGTTGACTGAGGACCACTATCATCGATACTGTCAGCAGAAGCTGCTGAACTGATCGCACTCACCAAGGCATTGGAATATGCAGAAGGAACCACTGCCAATATCTACACGGATTCCAGGTATGCTTGGGGAGTGATGCAGGACTTTGGTCCAATATGGAAGAGCAGAGATTTCAAGACTTCTAGTGGTAAGGACATACAGCATGCCAATCTAATAATAGACTTGTTTAGAGAATTGCAATTACCACACAAGGTTGCCGTAATTAAAATACAAGCACATACAAGGAATGAGACTTTTGAAGCAAAAAAGGCAGCCAAAAGAAATGCCTGACTACACTGATCTAAAAAAGTTTCAACAACAAACAGGACCATTGGAGAAAGAAAGATGGAAACGATTAGGAGCACAAGAAGATTGCGCTGGTATGTGGAAACTGAATGATAAACTTTGTCTTCCACAGGTTTTGTTCCCTCCCATGTTACAGATAGCTCATGAACAGCCACACCTGGGGAAGGAACAGATGACTAGCGTGGTCCATCACCATTGGATAGCTCCAGGATTCAATAAAGCTGCTACAGACTATGTTCAGGCCTGCTGGATCTGTGGAACTTCAAATCCAGGAAAAAGGGTAAAAATGTCCCAAGGTACAACTTCAAAAGCCTTTTATCCTTTTCAAAGACTACAGATAGACTATATACAACTGCCTAAATCTGGAATATATGAATATGTTCTAGTCTGTACGGATCTTTTCAGTAAATGGCCGGAGGCTTGGCCAGTAGCCAAGGCAACAGCAAAAGCAACTGCGAAAAATTTGATTGGTGAGATTGTGTGCAGGTATGGTGTCCCTGAGGTAATTGAATCAGACAGAGGTACACACTTCACAGGGGAAATAATGCAACACATAATGACAGATCTAGGCATACAGCAAGCTTTTCATGTGCCGTACAGACCACAGGTTAGTGGGCGAGTAGAAAAGTTGAATGGGACATTGAAACTGAAAATTCAGAAAATCATGGCTGAAATAAAAAACCCATGGCCAGAATGTCTTCCCATAGCCTTGTTCAGTGTAAGAACTGTGCCAAATAGGAATAGCAAGTTGTCTCCTTATGAAATACTTTTTGGAACACTACCAAAGACAGGGTGTTATTATCCACAGCAGTTACAACATAAACATGGAGATTTGACTAGCTATATGATAAGTCTAACTGATCATTTGAACTATTTGCATGTTCTAGCATTTTCTTCACTTCCAGAGCCTGGTTCAGACCTACAGCCGCATAAGCTGAAACCTGGCGATTGGGTGCACTTAAACACGTGAGGAGAACTTTCGAACCAAGATTCAAGGGTCCGTATCAGGTCTTGTTGACCACGCCCACATCGGTGAAACTCCAGAACCGAGACTGGTGCACGCATCACACTGCAAGAAGACACTGGTCACACTGGACACAGCATCATGACCAGATACATCCTTTTCATGGTTTATGTAGCTACAGCTACTGCAGCTACTCCAGGATTATTGCAGGCTGACAGAGGAAAATGCACAGGGACTGGATATATACACGAGGAGTTAAGAAAGGCAAACTTAACCATATGTAGGTGGGATATTAATGATCTCTCAGATATAGGAAGAAATGTAACAACGGGGAAGTGTTTTAAAAGTTACTTAGAAAAGGGAAGCTGGAAAATGGAAGATACAGTAGAAAATAAAACAGCGACACAACAGTTTGTTTGGCCATGTGACAAATTAAGTATAAAAAATAAAAGGTGGGAAAGTGTACAAAATTCTAGGAAAAACACACACTCACGTAATTTGGGCAGCAGAAGTAAATAGTACATTCGAATTGATAGGCACAAGCGAGACACAATGTTGTGAAGAACCTTTTTTGAAATGGTTAGAAAGGCAAAGAATCAAATAGATCAGTGCGGGAATAAAACCAACACAATAGGATACAATCAAATCCATAATGCTACCAGGATAGAACAATAGTCTGTACCAATAAGACACGATTGGGGAGTTCTACACTTAAATTGAGAACTAAATTCTATATTCTACAATTACAGCCAAAAGTGGTAACTAATTCCATTGTAAGGATACCTTCCACCTGCATAACAATGGGGGTAAGGCAGCAAAGAACAGTAATTAAATGGAATATCACTTTCCCAGTAAGCAACCAAAAGAAATGTAAGAGAGAATGGTATGACACCTTACTGGGGGTCACAGGCACAGGAATAGGTATAATGAACACAATAGATATGGAGGTAATTGATACAAAACTGAGTAAAACGGGAGCTGACATGAGTAAACTGGTACATATGCAGGCTGATTGGATGCCTACAGTTTTTAACCCCTTAACCAAGAACATACAATGGAACAAAGAGTTTTTACAGTTATTTAACAAATCAGCCCTCGGTGCTTTGAGGACAGAGGAAAACATTACTAAATTTATAAATTGGACTCAATGTACCCTCCAATATCTACATCAAAAACAGCAGAAAGATACTGCACAGATAAAATTGATGGCTGGTAATATATTGTTTTACAGAGTAATGTTTAATGTCACCAAGCAGGAAAGGTTCAAAATGGACGGGAGGAGAGTGAGGTGCGAAGAGACTTATTGTGCAGGAACTCTGGTGTTAACGCATAAATGATTCCAAAAAAATATAAGTATTTGAAAAAGCAAAGGTTATCTTTATTCTTGCAAATTGCATATGCAATGGTCTGTATTCATCATGAAACACGACAATATCCTCTATGTAAAACACACGTTATATAGAAGTAACACCACCCCTCTTACATACGTCACTAATCACTTCATGTACTAAGGAATATACCTCATAAGGACAAAGTTGGTTATATATACCGTATATACTCGAGTATAAGTCGACCCGAATATAAGCCGAGGTACCTAATTTTACCACAAAAAACTGGTAAAACTTATTGACTCGAGTATAAGCCTAGGGTGGGAAATGCAGCAGCTACTGGTAATTTTTTTTTAGATTTATTCATTATTATGTTTTTAATTTACATCTGTATATGCATTTTTATATCATGTGTGTTTTTCAGTTTATTGCTATTTTGTCATTTTGATGTATGCTTTCACCCCCTATGTACATTGTTGTGGAAAGTAAGAATATGTATACACATAAAATACAAATAAATTATTAAGTGTGTAAATTGTGAAATTTGAAAATCTATTACTTGCAGTTTGGTGGGGTTGTCAGTTGTCAGGACTTGAGTTCCAGGGTCACTCTCACACGTTTGCAGCCACTATTGCACTCCTTTGGGACGTACGGCATCATATTTGCCACAGCCTCTATTATATGTGCATCCTCCTGGAGCCCATATTGTCTTAGCTCTTCCTTGATACACATCAGTATATTTAATCTTTATATTTAATGTAAGGGGAGATATGAGTGCTTTTGTTTCTCTTCTGTCCTTCATTTATCAGCATCGCATTAAAAGGAATATATGCCAATTTGTGGAGGCTTTATTTTCTACAGCTATTCATTGAAACATTAAACCGTATCTTTCCCCGCTCAGCGGGGGTGGGGGCGGTCACTGGAGATCCGCGGCCGATGTCTCCGCCCCTGGATGTATCTCTGTAATCTGAGGGAATAACAATAATATGGTGGGAAGGGATGAGGTACAGAAGAGAGAGGGATGGGGAAGGGTTAGGATGTCCTCTCCGCCCCTGGATGTATCTCTGTAATCTGAGGGAATAACAATAATAAGGTGGGAAGGGATGAGGTACAGAAGAGAGAGGGATGGGGAAGGGTTAGGATGTCCTCTCCGCCCCTGGATGTATCTCTGTAATCTGAGGGAATAACAATAATAAGGTGGGAAGGGATGAGGTACAGAAGAGAGAGGGAAGGGTTAGGGTTAGGGTTAGGATGTCCTATCCGCTCTTGGATGTATCTCTGTAATCTGAGGGAATAACAATAATAAGATGGGAAGGGATGAGGTACAGAAGAGAGAGGGATGGGGAAGGGTTAGGGTTAGGATGTCCTCTCCGCCCCTGGATGTATCTCTGTAATCTGAGGGAATAACAATAATAAGATGGGAAGGGATGAGGTACAGAAGAGAGAGGGATGGGGAAGGGTTAGGGTTAGGATGTCCTCTCCGCTCTTGGATGTATCTCTGTAATCTGAGGGAATAACAATAATAAGGTGGGAAGGGATGAGGTACAGAAGAGAGAGGGATGGGGAAGGGTTAGGATGTCCTCTCCGCCCCTGGATGTATCTCTGTAATGTGAGGGAATAACAATAATAAGGTGGGAAGGGATGAGGTACAGAAGAGAGAGGGATGGGGAAGGGTTAGGATGTCCTTTCCGCCCCTGGATGTATCTCTGTAATCTGAGGGAATAACAATAATAAGGTGGGAAGGGATGAGGTACAGAAGAGAGAGGGATGGGGAAGGGTTAGGGTTAGGATGTCCTCTCCGCCCCTGGATGTATCTCTGTAATGTGAGGGAATAACAATAATAAGGTGGGAAGGGATGAGGTACAGAAGAGAGAGGGATGGGGAAGGGTTAGGGTGTCCTCTCCGCCCCCGGATGTATCTCTGTAATCTGAGGGAATAACAATAATAAAGTGGGAAGGGATGAGGTACAGAAGAGAGAGGGCTGGGGAAGAGTTTGGATGTCCTCTCCGCCCCTGGATGTATCTCTGTAATCTGAGGGAATAACAATAATAAGGTGGGAAGGGATGGGGTGCAGAAGAGAGAGGGCTGGGGAAGGGTTAGGATGTCCTCTCCACCCCTTAATGTATCTCTGTAATCTGAGGGAATAACGATAATAAGGTGGGAAGGGATGAGGTACAGAAGAGAGGGGGATGAGGTACAGAAGAGAGAGGGATGAGGTACAGAAGAGAGGGGGATGAGGTACAGAAGAGAGGGATGAGGTACAGAAGAGAGGGGGATGAGGTACAGAAGAGAGAGGGATGAGGTACAGAAGAGAGGGGGATGGGGAAGGAGATATCGTCTATATTTACCAATAAGTACATTGTGCTGAGGAGACCTGAGCTACACATCACATACACTGTACAGTATACACATAAACTAACAGACACTAAAACATTTTGGAGAAGAATTCAGGGAACGGTCACTTCTTATATACAGATCTGTGCTAATTAATGGTCCTGTGCGATCTTCACCTTATGCTAGAAGCAGCCACAACTGATATGAACCACGATCTCCTCAATATACAGCACTATGTAATATGGTGACGCTTATAAATAAAACACACTAATAATTATACTTACATGTACACACAGCTGCTTATAAATGGCAAGTGGCACTGACGTAGTCGCTGTCTATGAAAATAATCTATTGAGCATGGTATAAACATGTCAATAACACGCATGAAGACTGAGGCCGACAACTAAATATGTTTCATTCATTATCACAAGGTGTCACTTACATGGGATTTTACACTGCATATTAAATGTAATGTTAAATATATAGATTGACAAATAAGAAGCATTAAACTGTATTGTAGAGGTCGCCTGCTGTCATGGGACTAGAAGGCCCAGCATGCCTCCAGCTGGCAGTGCACGCTGGGACTTGCAGTTCCACGTCCGCTGGAAATGGGTTTGCTCGTACAGGTATTTAAGCTGCTTCAGTTATCTCCTCACAAAACCACATAAAAGTATTCTGCAAAAAAATTAAGACACGTTTGTTTTCATTTGTAAAAGGAAACGTGCCGGGTGTCATCTGTCTTTTTAATCCACTTTAATCTATTTTCCTTTTCTAGGATTGGGCTTAGTTACATTAATGGAATAATACTGAAATTCTGACGACGATGCAGCAATCACCATCCACCCATTGTGCTTAAAGCATTTATTAGTAATACACATTGGGGCACATTTATCAATCTTATCATAAAGTGAAAATTAGTTTTCAATCTTTATCACATAGATAAGGATTGAACTATTTCTCAAATTTATGAAAAACGCAACACAGAAACAGCAGTTCCGAAAAACTGCTGTTTCTGTGATAAAAGAAAATCATACTTACCCCCCTCCTCGGAACGCGCTGTCTCAGGATCTCCTCCAGGTGCTCTTCGCTCCTCTTCATCCTTCAATTCCGCATGTGCATTTCCAAGAACTGCAACTATCGTTGCAGAGAGCGAGCGGTGAGTGACGGAGGGATCATGTGCTGCTCTTCGGAGCAGAGCTGACAGCACTGAAATCCTTCAATTCTGATAATGTATGAAGCTGGCGTACATTATCATGACAAGTTACCAATAAAAACTTTTTTTCGGAACTTGTTAGATTGCGGTTGGGAGCAGTCACCATACTGTAGAATGGTGACTGCTCCCAAAAACGAAACAGAATGCAAAGCAGCAGATATCCACGATGTGATGCACCCTTCTTAAATATGCGGAACACAGAGAGGGACCAGGATTTCACAGTAAGTGCACGATAGTGCACCATCACTATTTGTTAAATATGCCCCATTGTGTGGAAAGTGAGCAGATGTAAATATGAAGTTGAGCGATGGTGTAACCTGCTTAGAGGTGATCGGTCACGGCGTAGCAGAGCTGGAGTAAAGTCATTCATGGTCCTCTTATGTCTCATTACAGCTTAGATAAAAGCATAACACGTTCCTACCTTTTTGGAAGGTTTTGCAGTAACTTATTTTATCCGCATAGGCGGCCGTACAAGTAGCTCTACATTAGAGATGGGCGGGTCCGGTTCTCCGAGAACCGAACCCACCCGAACTTTGGGTATCCGAGTACCGAGCTGAGCAGCTCGGTACTCTCCCGCCCATTCCGAATCCAAATCGAGGCCGAACGTCATTGTGACGTCGTCGGATCTCGGGGCTCGGTTCTCGCGATACTTCAACTTTATAAATACACGCCTCCACAGCAATCCATCGCCATTTGACAGAGGGAGAGAGCAGGGTGTAGTCATAGGCTAATTAGAGCAGGGACAGAGAATACAATATTGTTCTTGCAATTGCTCTAACCAAAATCGCTAGTGCAGAGAGGAGGATAGAGGTTTATTATTTTTTCTTCCTATTTGGCACTCCCCAGCGCTTTTGGGGTGTCCCCCATAATTGTGCATTAATATTTCTGGCTGTCAAAAGTCATATCTGTCAGCAGTATCTACTAAATAATTTGTAGCACACCTCAGTGCTTTTGGGGTGTCCTCCCTAATTGTGCATTAATATTTCTGGCTGTCAAAAGTCATATCTGTCAGCAGTATCTACTAAATAATTTTTAGCACTCCTCAGTGTTTTTGGGGTGTCCTCCCTAATTGTGCATTAATATTTCTGGCTGTCAAAAGTCATATCTGTCAGCAGTATCTACTAAATAATTTTTAGCACTCCTCAGTGTTTTTGGGGTGTCCTCCCTAATTGTGCATTAATATTTCTGGCTGTCAAAAGTCATATCTGTCAGCAGTATCTACTAAATAATTTTTAGCACTCCTCAGTGTTTTTGGGGTGTCCTCCCTAATTGTGCATTAATATTTCTGGCTGTCAAAAGTCATATCTGTCAGCAGTATCTACTAAATAATTTTTAGCACTCCTCAGTGCTTTTGGGGTGTCCTCCCTAATTGTGCATTAATATTTCTGGCTGTCAAAAGTCATATCTGTCAGCAGTATCTACTAAATAATTTTTAGCACTCCTCAGTGTTTTTGGGGTGTCCTCCCTAATTGTGCATTAATATTTCTGGCTGTCAAAAGTCATATCTGTCAGCAGTATCTACTAAATAATTTTTAGCACTCCTCAGTGCTTTTGGGGTGTCCTCCCTAATTGTGCATTAATATTTCTGGCTGTCAAAAGTCATAACTGTCAGCAGAATCTACTAAATAATTTTTAGCACTCCCCAGTGGTTTGCGCTCAGAATGGATTCAAAGCAGTCCACATATGATCTAAATGAGCAACCAGGTTCTGTCACCAGTCCTGATGTTAGTGTTCCCAGTACGTCATCTGGCCAAGGCGATGTCAAACAACAGAGTGTTTTCAAATTAGTGCAAAAAACAAAAACCAAAAAAAAATTTACTGTATTGAAGCGAAAAAGAAGTGTAACTGAGCAAAAGTTAAGTGACGATAAAATAAAAATTGCAAGCATGCCATTCTACACACGCAGTGGCAAAGAGAGAATGAGGCCTTCACCTTTGGCTATTAGTGGCAGATCCCAAAAAGTTACCCAGCCTACAATTGGTGCACAACTACTGTTACGCGTCAAAGCCGAGCTGCAAGATAACAGTGAGGCATTACAGGAGAATGTTTGCTCTGATTCACAAATGACAACAATCCCTGTGGAGAGTCCATCCAACAGTGGGATGTCTAATCGTGAGCATTCTGTTAGTGTACCCATAAAGAAGGGCCCTTTCAGCAGTTCTGCTGATGTGTGCCTGAACAGCCCGAGTGTAGCCGGTGATACACCAAGTGAGGATGACACTTTGTCTTTAGAAGAGGATGTGGGGGAGATTTGGGTATCCGACGATGAGGATGCGGTTGATTGTGTAAGTCCTGCAGCAGTGTGGCACCAGTGGGAGCAGTTCTGGCATGTGAGGTTCTGGCACCAATATGCACTTTCCAAACACAAGCAGGGATGACGCAGGGGGCAGACCACAACAGTTTGACATCTGGGATGGTTTGAAGGATTTGTCAAAAAAATGTGTGACCTTGACCATAATTCCAACCAATCCTATTATTAACATGCAAAGGATGATGGAGGGCCTATCAGGGATTAAACTGTATTTTTCATAATTTTCACTAATAATGTTTGGGTGTAATATACACCCAAAGACGAGTGCTCAATTGCTAAGAGTCATTGATGGAGAGGAAGACAAGCAGGCTTGTCTGTAGAATTTGCAGGCAAATTGTGCTGCGTTATATAGGTAACACCCAAAGAGAAGAGCTCCATTGCTCCATTGCTAATTGTAATTGCTGAAATAGAAATAATAGGGCTGACAGTCTTGGTCTAAATCTGCAGTTACATTTTATTGTACCATAGCTCATTGCGAAACTGGAGAGGTGGCAGGGTTTAGTGATAATCTTCCTCCAACAATACTAATTCATCCCAATATCCCAATATCATAGAAGTCTGTGTAGTATGATGTAATTGCTGATAATGGCCTTCCAAAGGGAATGACTAGTTGATTTTAGGGCAGAGCTGTCACGGTTTTTGGGCAATTCTTTTACAGCACAGCAAATATCAAAATGTTTAGCGGACTCATCTGCATCACCACTGGGTGTCTTGGGAAAGCAATTTCTTTTACTACAAGCAGTTGCCAGAGAAACTGAAGGAGAAGACGTCCCAACAAGATGTTGATAAGTCTGGGATCCTTGCAAAGAAAATTGAGTATTTCATCTACAATTAAAATATAGTTAGCACATTTACTTTGTTTTATTGCACACTATAATTTTATGTAGCACCTTTTCAAAATCTATTATTAAGGCAATCACTTGACTCAAGCTAACCGTGTCTGCACTTTCTTCACAGGTAACTACTTCGCTGGACTAAAGTATATTCCCCTCAAATGCTAGTCTTCTTGCAGCTGCTGTATTCTCCTACATGCTGTTGCAGAAACCACAAATTGACCCTAAATGTTTATGGACACAAACAGCATCTCCTGCATGTCATTTTTCAAAAGTTCTGTAACACCAAGTTGATAGTGTGTGCAAAACAGGAAATGTGATGGAATTCAGCCCCGCTGTAATGCTGGACCAATATTGGGGTCATAATCAGAAATGACATATCCTCAGGAGACTCCAAGCAGGATTAGCCATCTTTCAATGACATCCCTTAGTTTTTGGAACAGTTTGTCAGCTGTATGCCTCTTAGTGAAGCTGCTGATACACAGAGTAGCCTACTTCTCAAATATGTGATGTACCTGGGTACATGCTGCTGCTGTCCATGCTGGGGAAGGCGAACGACCAACCCAGTGGGCTTTCACCGTCATATAATAGTTTGTTTGCCCAGTTACGCTTGTACACATATCTGTGGTTAAGTGTACAGTGGGTAGAATACCATTTTGTCACCCAATAATGACATTTTTAGGAACTTTCCGGTACAGGAGGGAATTAGCTTTTCTAGTAAAATGGTATAGTGATGACATTTGCTAACAGGGACATAACACCTCAATTAAATGTCTTAAACCAACTGTATTAATAGTGGACATTGGACGCAGATCTAACACTAGCATAGTACCCAGGGCGTCTGTCATCCGCTTTGCGACTGGGTGACAGGTTTCATTCTTGCTTCCTCTTGCAGAGGATTGTTTACTTGCCAATTGTTGGGGGGGGAAGATTGCAGGTGCTGGGATGTAGATGAGAGAAGGGAGGTAGATTATGCTGGAATGCTTGTTGTTAATTTTTTTTTAACCAAAGTTTCTGATTTTCCCAACAGTTTGCCAATAACTCGATGAAAAATGACAAAACATGGATGAGGATCCCAGATAGTTAAGGTCCCTACCTCTACTGAGTGTGGCTTTCAAAATGTTACAAATGGATAGACAACTCTTGCCAGGATTCGTGTAAAAATAATTCCACACTTAAGAGGTGGATTTTTGGTCTTATGCCCAGGCATGACAATGGCCTTTTTGTTATCACTGGCAAGAACTGCAGCAATTTTTCTTTTCAAGTGTATGAAAATCATATTGTGACATAGGAGGTGTTCAAAATTGAATAAAAAATGACTGGAAATTAGTGTTACTGAGGTTAATAATAATGTAGCTACAAAATAATACCTAAATTATGTTATTTTAGCACCAATAAATGTAATTTTTATAACAAATTGCAAAACAAAACCAAACAAAACCAAAACCAAAACCAAAACACGCAATGGCGGTTTTGCAAAACCAAAACCAAAACCAAAACACGACGGTAATCCAGATCCAAAACCGAATCCAAAACCAAAACACGGGGGTCAGTGACCATCTCTACTCTACATACATTCAGCAGTCCATAAAATGAAATCAGTCCGAGTAAGGGTGAAAATATAATAAATTGTACAATATACAGTGAGAAACAGAACAGAAATAAAATATGCACATTACAAATGTTTTTAAAAAAAGTATAATTATATTATATACATATTTATATATATATATATATATATATATATATATATATATATATATATATTCACCACTTACCATTCATGCTCTCAGTGTTTCTGTGATGACAGCTAGCAGTATAATGGGAAGGTGTTAGATACAGATTATTATTTTAAACGGGCAAGTTGCAAGCTGTAGTTAGAAAACGGCCACTGATCCTCCCATGTAGTTTCCTGGGGTACCCGTTAGAACTAGAGATGGTCACTGACCCCCGTGTTTTGGTTTTGGATTCGGTTTTGGATCTGGATTACTGTCGTGTTTTGGTTTTGGTTTTGGTTTTGCAAAACCGCCATTGCGTGTTTTGGTTTTGGTTTTGGTTTTGGTTTTGTTTGGTTTTGTTTTGCTATTTTTTTGGAAAATCCATGTTTTTGGGCCTAAATTAACCCAATTTAGTGCTCCAACTGTTTTAGAGACAAGTAATCTAATTGTTGAGGTAATAAATCATCCAAAAAAACAGTTTAATTCTTCGTTGGTAGGCCTATTCTACACACAAAACAGATTGTCTTCCTCTCCATCTATGCATATTGGCAATGCAGCCATCGTCTTTGAATGTATATTACACCCTACACTTATAGTTAATTATGTAAAGAAATGGAAAAAGCCAGTTTGGTTTTAGTCTCTCAAGCCCCCCCTCCACTTGTATAAAATACCAAAAAATTCAGCCATCATAGACTGTACAATATTAATTGACATGGAGAAAGCCAGTTTGGTTTCTGTCTCTCTAGGCCCCCTCCACTTGTATAAAATACTAAAAAATTCAGCCATTATAGACTGTACAATATTAATTGACATGGAGAAAGACAGTTTGGGGTCACTCTGTCTCTCTAGGCCCCCCTCCACTTGTAAAAAATACCAAAAAATTCAGCCACTATAGACTGTACAATATTAATTGACATGGAGAAAGCCAGTTTGGTTTCTGTCTCTATAGGCCCCCTCCACTTGTATAAAATACTAAAAAATTCAGCCATTATAGACTGTACAATATTAATTGACATGGAGAAACACAGTTTGGGGTCACTCTGTCTCTCTAGGCCCCCCTCCACTTGTATAAAATACCCAAAAATTCAGCCATTATAGACTGTACAATATTATGAAAAATGGACAAAGCCAGTTTAGGGTCACTCTGTCTATGACACCCTACCCTTAAGGATAAATTGCCCTAACAGCAGCCTTTCAAGATGGTATGTGATATGGAAATGCCACAAGTCCCTTTCCTCTTTGGGGGTAGATTGCACCCTACACTTACATAGAAAGTTTTAAAAAGATGTTATCGGCATCATCTTCAGCTTAATCCTCACCCTCATCAGTGTGTACGTCATCATCACAGACTATCAATTCATCGCCGCTTGAATCCGCCATTAGAGAACAGTCAGTGCTTGGATGTCTTGGATGGTGAAGGCCTTCCTCGTGGAAGATGTAGTTTATTTTTATAAACATCATTTTCTCCACATTTTTGGGAAGTAACCTTCTACGGCGATCACTGACTAAGTTCCCTGCTGTGCTGAACACTCGTTCAGAGTACACACTGGAGGGTGGGCAGCTTAGGTATTGCAAAGCAAGTTTGTACATGGGTTTCCAAATGGCCTGCTTTTCTTCCCAGTAAGGAAAGGGACTGTCTGACATTTCCATATCAACTACCTCTTGAAAGTAATCCTCCACCATCCTTTGCATGTTTATACTCATATTGGATGGAGTTATGGGCAAAGTGACACATTTTTTTGAAAAATCCTTCAAACCAGCCCAGATGTTAAATTGTTCTGGTCTGCCCCCTGTGTCTTCCCTGCTTCTTTTTTGGAAATTTAATTTTTTACGAGCAACAGCTTGAGAAAGTGAAGGAGGACACGTCGTCAAGCCGAGGCCCAGTTCAGCGGCCAACTTGCTGAGCAATAGCTCCTTGCAAAAGTTCACATCTCGCTCATTTACAAGTAAAGACTCAATGTAGGTTTTAAACCTTGGATCAAGCACAGTGGCCAAAACGTACTGATCCGAGTTCAAGATCTTAATAACTCGAGGATCATTGTGAAGCGAAATAAGTACTTGATCGACAAGGCCAACATACTTTGCTGAATTGCTTGCTTTCAGCTCCTCCTTCATTTTCTCAAGCTGCTTTTCCAATAGTCTAATTAAAGGAATGACTTGGCTCAAACTAGCAGAGTCTGCACTCACCTCACATGTCACAACTTCAAATGGTTTCAGCACCTTGCACAGCACTGAAAGGATTCCCCACTGTGCAAGAGTGAAATACATCCCCCCTCCTTTCCCAATGTCATGACTTGTGCAATATGCTTGGATGGCTTTGCGCTGTTCCTCCATCCTCTGAAGCATGTACAGGGTGGAATTCCACCGAGTTACCACCTCTTGCTTAAGTTGGTGGCAGGGAAAGTTAAACTGCTCTTGGAGCTGCTGTAATCTCCTACATGCTGTGGCTGAATGCCTGAAATGGCCTGAAATTTTACAGGCCACCGAAAGCATCTCCTGCACCTCACGGTTATTTCGTAGGAAGCTCTGCACCACCAAGTTGATGGTGTGAGCAAAACAGGGAATATGTTGGAAATCACCCAGCTGTAATGCTCGCACTATATTGTTGGCGTTATCTGAAATGACATATCCTGGGGAGAGTCCGAGTGGTATAAGCCATGCATCAATCACATCTCTCAGTTTGCGTAACAAATTGTCAGCCGTATGCCTGTTAGTGAAGCCGGTGATACAAAGAGTGGCCTGCCTGTGACAAATGTTACGTAGTGGTGTACATGCTGCTGCTGTTCCTGCTGGTGAAGGTGAATGACCAACCCAGTGGGCTGTCACAGTCATATAGTCTTTGGTTTGGCCACTTCCACTTGTCCACATATCTGTGGTTAAGTGAACAGTGGGCAGAATGGCATTTTTCAGCGCAATCTCTACATTTTTACACACTTTTTGGTATAGTTGTGGAATAGCTTTACGGGAGAAATGGTGTCGCGATGGAATTCTGTAACGCGGACACAAAACCTCAATTAACTGTGAAAAACCAGCTGCGTTTATTGTGGAGATTGGACGCAGATCTAACACTAACATTGCAGCCATGGCGTCTGTGATTCGCTTGGCGACTGGGTGACTGCTGTCATATTTACTTCCCCTCGCAAATGATTGTTTCACAGTTAATTGCTGAAATGTAGGACTGCTCATTTTATTAACCTGCCTCTGGGATGACGATTCACCCCCAGCAGCAGCAACAGCAGCAGCAGGACTAACGCTTTCTTCAGAGGAATCAATAATAGTGCCGGAGTCATCCAGCCTTAAGTGGGATGCCGGGCTAACTCCGAGCGCTACTGAGGATATTGATGAGGATGGTGTGGTGGGTGTATTTTGTAGCCGTCGGTATGTCGGTGAGCGGAGGGTCTTAGCTGATGAGGGAGTGCTTGTATTCTTTTGGGAAGAACTTTTCCCAACACTTTGCCATGAACTCTCGTTAAATGGCGTAACATAGACGAGGTTCCAAGATGGTTAAGGTCCCTCCCTCGACTGACTGTGGCTTCACATACACTACAAATGGCTATACAATTGTTGTCTGGATTTGGGTAGAAATAATTCCACACATAAGTGGATTTTTTTGTTTTATGCCCAGGCATGACAATGGCCTTTTTCTTGTCACGTGCCAGAACTGCTGCCACTGGTGCAGGACTTACACAAACAACCTCATCCTCATCAACATCCTCATTAGCGCCCTCGTCGCCTACACAAATCTCCCCCTCATCCTCTTCTAATTCCAAAGTGGCATCCTCAATTTGGGTATCACCGGCTACACTCGGGCTATTAAGGCACACATCAGCAGAATGCTCACGATTAGACATCCCACTGTTGGATGGACTCTCCACAGGGATTGTTGTCATTTGTGAATCAGAGCAAATATTCTCCTGTAATGCCTCACTGTTATCTTGCAGCTCGGCTTTGACGTGTAACAGTAGTTGTGCACCAATTGTAGGCTGGGTAATTTTTTGGGATCTGCCACTAATAGCCAAAGGTGAAGGCCTCATTCTCTCTTTGCCACTGCGTGTGTAGAATGGCATGCTTGCAATTTTTTTTTTATCGTCACTTAACTTTTGCTCAGTTACACTTCTTTTTCGCTTCAATACAGTAAAAAAATTTTTTGGTTTTTGTTTTTTGCACTAATTTGAAAACACTCTGTTGTTTGACATCGCCTTGGCCAGATGACGTACTGGGAACACTAACATCAGGACTGGTGACAGAACCTGGTTGCTCATTCAGATCAAATGTGGACTGCTTTGAATCCATTCTAAACGCACACCACTGGGGAGTGCTAAAAATTATTTGGTAGATACTGCTGACAGATATGACTTTTGACAGCCAGAAATATTAATGCACAATTAGGGAGGACACCCCAAAAGCACTGAGGAGTGCTAAAAATTATTTAGTAGATACTGCTGACAGATATGACTTTTGACAGCCAGAAATATTAATGCACAATTAGGGAGGACACCCCAAAAGCACTGAGGAGTGCTAAAAATTATTTAGTAGATACTGCTGACAGATATGACTTTTGACAGCCAGAAATATTTATGCACAATTATGGGGGACACCCCAAAAGCGCTGGGGAGTGCCAAATATGAAGAAAAAATAATAAACCTCTATCCTCCTCTCTGCACTAGCGATTTTGGTTAGAGCAATTGCAAGAACAATATTGTATTCTCTGTCCCTGCTCTAATTAGCCTATGACTACACCCTGCTCTCTCCCTCTGTCAAATGGCGATGGATTGCTGTGGAGGCGTGTATTTATAAAGTTGAAGTATCGCGAGAACCGAGCCCCGAGATCCGACGACGTCACAATGACGTTCGGCCTCGATTTGGATTCGGAATGGGCGGGAGAGTACCGAGCTGCTCAGCTCGGTACTTGGATACCCAAAGTTCGGGTGGGTTCGGTTCTCGGAGAACCGGACCCGCCCATCTCTAGTTAAAACCAGCTGGACGCTTGGGTAGTCGAGAGTTACAATACTTTGTATTTGTTAATGATCAATTTTACCCACTGCCGGGATTTTATCAAAACACACTTTTAATTATGTTGTTTAAACTAGATCTAAAATAAAAATTGAGCAAATGATGTTTACTAACACAGAATGCATATTTGTATGATTTATTGTTTGTGTGTCTAGTTAGTACGCTGCTATCTGCAGAGACCATTCTGATACCTATAGGCTATAAGGATATAATGTTGGAGGAGAGCTTGAATCATATAGTAACATAAAAACATTGTGTGTAATCCTGGTGTTTTATTAACTGCTTCACACATCTTGAATGCTGCTGGTTTATTAATGATCAGCTATTATCAATCAGAACCTCCATAGGGACCAGTGATCCCCATTTTCCAACCCGTGAATGCACCCGGAGTACAGATCATACATACAGACACAAATTAATGTTGTCAGCACAGTGGGGATCAGTTATTAAATTAAAAAATGTCCAAAGGACATCACAAGATCCTCTTTTATACATGTGCCTAAATTTCCATCCCAGTGCATTGTTTACGGACAGATATGGCAGCGTTTTGGGAGGAACAGAAGTTTGCACTGGCTGGTAGAGGGTGTCGGGCAGGGTCAGGGCGCACCGCGCAGAGTGCAAAGTAGAAAGATGCTCTCTCAGCGGTTCCAGCGGCAGACCTATTAATATGCCAACTATAGGAAAAATATCAACTTTCAATTGCAAATAAATCATCAATACACTGAATAATAAAAACCGATAAAACCCTTTTTAGGCACACAATGGATAGGCTAAAGAGACAGCATCTGTATACACCAATAGAAAAAGGAAAAAGAAACCATCTAAAGCAGAAAAACGCTGCTAAGATTATTCCTATTGCGAATTAACAGAAATATAAAGATTGAGATGTTTTTGTTGGTAGTAGATCCACGGTTAACACAGACACGTGGCGTAGGCCTGTGGACACTTCATAGTCATTTAGAAACATAATGGAATACATTGGCAGGAAGGGACTAAAGAAAAAAGGACACAAGTCACAATTCTGCATTATCTTACATGTCCAGAAAGCTTATTTTTATGTTTAGCTTAATATCAGTGGGCTCCTGCATACATTATATTATATTATGCAACGCTATGCAGAGAATATTACATACGTCAGGCCATGTGCTAAGTACAGAGGCTGCGACTTTAGTAAAAGCCGGTTTTGGAGGCCAGATCAGCCCAGTGACATTCTCACCAGCCTCTTTGGACGGGTGATTTGGAGTGGGCTCAGATCTAAGCAGTGTTACCTAGTTCCTGCCCTTTGTTTCTTGCCTGGTCGCACTCTGTAAGCGGGATACCGCCGGTACTAATCAGTGCCAAACCAGGAACATCTGGGCTCCCCAGAGCACTTACAAAAACAAAGAGATTATCAAAATAAAGTCCGACGCCTGATTGAATCGACTTTAACAGCCACAAGGACCAGCGTACTGTTCATCAGCAGAGGTTCCGGGGCCGCTCAGAATGTTGAAACCAAAATGGAACGGAATCGCAACGGAACTGGAATGCTGGTACCAGAATGGTAAAACCAGAACAGAACCAGGATGCTGGAGCCGGAACGTAATCGGAATGCTGGACCCAGAACGGAACCGAAATGCTGGAGCTGGGAACACTGGATCTGGAACGGAACAGGAATGCTGAGCCGGAACGGTATGGAATGCTGGAACTGGAACAGTACCGGAATGTTGAAACCAAAATGTACAGGAATCGCAATGGAACTGGAATGCTGGACCCGGAACAGAACCACAATGCTGGAGCAAGAACGGAACCAGAATGCTGCGACTGGAACCGGAATAATTTAACCAAAATGGAAAAGAATCGCAATGGAACCAGAACTGAACCGGAATACTGGAGCTGGGACATAACCGAAATGCCGGAACGTAACTGGAACTCTGGATCGAGACCGGAACAATGAACCTGGAATGGAACTGGCATGCTGGAATCAGAATGCTGGAGGCGGGACAGAAATGAGAAACAAACGGAATCCTAATGCTGGACCCAGAAACGGAACCGAAATACAGAAGCCGGAACAGAACCGGAATGCTGCTGCCAGAACAGGACTGTAAATGTGGGGCTGGAACAGAACCGGAACATAGCGGAACAGAACTGGACTGCTGGAGAAAGAACTGAACCAGTCCGCTGGAGCCGGAACAGAACCAGACTGCTGGAACCGGAACAGAATCGGACCACTGTATTCAGAACGGACCCAGAATGCTGCAGCCGGAACAGAACTGAAATGATGGAACCAGAATTCTGGACCCGGAACAGAACCTGAATGCTGTAGCCGGAACAGAACTGAAATGATGGAACCAGAATTCTGGCCCCGGAACAGAACCTGAATGCTGTAGCCGGAACACTGGACCTGGAAAAGAACAGTGCGGAATGGTACGGAATGCTGGAACTGGAACTAGAATGCTGGAACCGGAATAGTAGAACCAGAATAGAATCGGAATTCTCGAATCAGAATGCTGGAGCCAGAACAGAACTGGACCGCTGGAGATGGAACGGACCCGAAATGCAGAAACCAGAATTCTGGACCCGGAACAGAACCTGAATGCTGTAGCCGGAACACTGGACCTGGAAAGGAACAGTACGAAACAGTAGGGAATGCTGGAACTGGAACAGATCCAGAAAGCTGGAAACGGAACATAACCAAAACGTTTGAGCCGGAATAGGAATGCTGTAGCCAGAACAGAGCCCCAATGCTGTAGCCGGTATAGGAGTGCTGGACCCGGAATGCTGTAGTCAGAAGAAAAGTGGAAAGCTGTAGCTGGAACAGAACCGGAATGCAGGAACGGAACATAACAGATGGCTTTGGCTGGAACGGTACCGGAATGCTGGAACTGAAAAGGAACAGGCATGATGGAGCCAGAACGGCATGAAATGCTGGAACTGGAACGGTAGAACCAGAAGAGAAACGTAATGCCAGAAAGCTGGACATGAACCTGGAACCCTGGACCCGGAACGTCCCAGAATGTAGTCGGAACAGAACTGGAATGCTGGATCGGAAAACATAACCAGACGGCTTTAGTTGGAATGGAACCGGAAAAGATTGGAATGCCGGAACAGAGGCGGAACAAAATCAGAATGCCGAAACGGAACTGGAATAGATCAGGAACAGAGCTGGAACGGATCCGGATTGCCATAATACTGGAACAGAGCCGGAATGCATCCAGAGAATCATAGTTCCAGAACATAACCGGAATGGAACCGTAATGCCAGACGGGACCGGAACAGACCTGGAATGCCGTCACAGAACAGAAACGGATCTGGAATGGAACCGGAATGCTGGAACGCATCCGGATCGAAACCGGAATGTCGGTGGTGGCATGAGATGTACAGCACGACAATACAAAATTAGAATTACGAGCAGCGGGAATTTTATTTGCCTAGATTCAAAAAGTCAAGCGGAAAGAATGACATCAAACAGTGTCTGCTGTGCAGGGCTAAATCTTAGCGGGAAATCATATATTCCAAAAGGAGGTGAGGGACCGTAACGCTGGAACACCTGACCAGACCCGTAACAGATACAGAATGACAGACCCGTAATGAAAAAGCTGGAGTTGCAACACAATTAGAATGCCGGAACAGAACACCTGACCAGACCCGGAATGGAACAGATCCGGAATGCCAGACCTGGAACAAAACCTTAATGTCAGAATGCCAAGACCAGGAACGGAAAAGCTGGAGCTGCAACATAGCTGCAACATAGCCGGAATTCCAGAACAAAACCGGAATACTGGAGCCGGAGTGAAAGCGGAATGCTGTAGTTGGAACCAGTATACTGTACCTGAAACGGATCTGGCGTGCTGTATCCGGAATGGAATCGGAACGCTGCACCTGAAACCGGCATAAGGAATGTTGACACCGACATGAAATCGCTATGGAACCGGAATAGTAGAACCATAACAGAATCGGAATTCTGGAATAAGAATGCTGCAACCAGGAATCTAAATGGAACTGGAATGTTGGAACTGGAAGTTCCAACATGCACTGCCTTGGTCACTCCCTTGACCTTGTTTTCTCTCATCTATGTCATCTCTCTGACTTCTCCAACTCTCCCTTTCCACTTTGTGACCACATCTACTCTCCTTCAATCTGTCCTCTTCCCCTGCTTCCCCCCTGTCTAAAACTACCCTCACTAGGCGCAATCTTGACACTGTTGACCCTACTACTTTATCTTCCTCTATTGAAACTCTACTCTCCCCTCTTCCCTCCCTGGTCTGCCCTGACCAAGCCACCTCTCTCTATAACTCTATAAGGGATTGAAAACTTCTTACCCTGACCCACAAGGTCCTCTCACAGTCTACTGCCCCTTATATCTCCAATCTCCTCTCCATCCAAACTCCCACCAGGTCCCTGCGATCGGCCAATGACCATCGCCTCTCCTCCACTCTGATCAACGCATCCTATTCCAGAATCCAAGACTTCTCCTGACCTTGGCTACTGCACTGTAATAATTTCACACACTCCATCGATTTGTTCCCCTAACCTGTGCTCCTTCAAACGGGCACGCAACACTCATCTCTTCCTCAAAGCCTACCAGCCTTCCACCTAACCCTCTCTCCATGCTCTCTCTCACCACCTCGCTGCTCCTCAGAAGAAGGGAGCGCTTGTTCCCCTCTTCTGACTCCCTTTGTGCCGGCCGTCTGTTTTCCCTCCCTTTAGGATGTAAGCTCTTATGAGCAGGGCCCTCCTGTCTCTCTACCTTCTCTTCTGCTCCAACTTCAATATATTTGCTTTGCCTGGAGCCTCTGAAGTCTTGGTACTACTTGTTTATTGTTCTGTACGGTTATTCCCTGTACTGTCCATTGTTTGTACTGTGTACGGTGCTGCGGAAACCTTGTGGCGCCTTATAAATAAAAGATAATAATAATAATAATTAAAGTCTTGTGTCATTTAGTTTAGATATTAAGTTAAGAGGGTAAGGAGAGGTTATTTAAGGTAATAGACTATCAACAATTAAGCATTTTAAAATAATGTATATTTAAAGCTAAACATTCATAAAATAATTCAGTACTGGTAATATTTACATGCTTTGAAACAATGGCAACAGTAACAACATATTGAAACAGAAATGTATTTAAAGGCATAATAGTTAAATTGTTTACACGTTTTTATTGTTAACACATCATATTCAATTTAAAAAATTGATACACCAAACAATTCACAAACAACCGACTAATGAAGCAATTGCTGTATAATATTCTATAAAAAGCTAATTACACTTATGACAGTAAAATATGACATTTTAAACAAGAGATTGATTTGCTTATTAAATTGGTTGTTTCCTATTTGATATCACTGCTTAATCACAGGTGCACCAAACAAGCATAAAGTTCCCAACGGGAAATCTGTATTTAATCTTACAAAGTGTCTTGAAATGTGTTTACTAGATGGATGAATGCAGTCAACTATATAAGTAAAACCGTCTTAACTGTCACACAAATGAGCACACTAGCCAAGGTATAGTCAAAAAGCAAATCTCCTTCTTTTCTACGCAGGTTGCTCATATATCATTCTGAAAGAAGGGGCACGCTGATTATTTTAAGTATGTTGAACACTTATGGCTTCTATGTTGGTTGAAACAGAAATATTTTTGGAATCTCGATCGGTCATCTTAAAAGTATTTGTACATTCCTCCTGTTGTTTGCTTAGTCCTAAACCTCTTACAATTTTCCAGAAGTTGTTTCTAAATTTTGTGCCAATGAAGAAGTATAAAACCGGGTTAAGACACGCATGCATGAATGCAAACGCTTCCAGTATAATCAGTGCTCTGACTACGTGTACGTTTCTGATCTTTTCCAATATAACTATAAAAAGAATGACATTATAGGGCAACTGTGTAGCAATAAAAACTGCCACTAATATGAATATTATTTTCATTGACTTTTTCTTCTGTGTACTCCTAGCAGTAATCAAAGTCTTTATGATAAAAGTATAACAAAATATCATTGCTGTTAGAGGCACTAAAAGCCCAATCGCCAACTGAAATGACTGAACAACTAGCTCAATGTGTGGTGGGTCGTACACGTCAAAGCAGCCATTTACATTCTTACTCGTCAGGTATTTAAACTGTGGAACTGCGAGGAGCAGCGAAAACATCCAGATCATGGCACACAACCCATTTATCCATTTATGTTTGTAGACTTGATATTTGTTAGGCTTAGTAACTGTAGTAATAGAAATAAATCTGTGAACAGTGATTGCGGTAAGTGTTAGCATTGACGTATATAGATTTATTCTGTACATGCCTTTTATAACCTTACACATGACCTCACCAAAGATCCAGCTATGGGCAGACTCGTACGCTAGGAATGGAAGAGTACAAAGGAACAAGAAGTCAGCCAACGCTAAGTTTACCAAAAATGTGTCTGTCAGGGTTTTCCTCTTCTCATAAAACAGAAATACAATTATAACCAGCAAATTTCCAATAAGTCCAAAAATAGAAGTGATGGAATATGTAATAGGCAGAAAGAGACTGTGGAGGTGGTGGTAGGGATCACTGGTGTTCTTATTTTCATTCTTCTCAAACAGATCCCAAAACTCTTCATAATCCATCTGGGATTGGATATAAAATAGTCAAATGGTAAACATTGTGTATACGGACAGAAAGAGGTTTACAATGTCATCGTCTGTCCATAGCTCGGGTTATTTCTCCATGATCAGTATAGTCAGTGTTGGGGTTATTGTCATTACATAGAGCAGTCTGGAGATAAAGCTTAATACAATGAGTACTCTGCCCTGAGAACGTATCGTACAAACCTGTATAATACATTGTACTAACACCATCATTTCTAGATCCCTCAGCTGAGACCTATGTTTACACTGGCACATAAGAAGTAATATAAGATAGACAGCCATGTACCATTTGCACTAAACCATTAGTTCCTCGGGGGACTCCCACCCTGGGAAATATACTAATGAGAGAATTTACCACCTTATCTGCCCTTGGACATTGGTTCTACATACTGGGTTGCATAGTCTACCAGTGTGAGGATGAATTGTTACCCATGATGATAGCAAGGGCTACCTGCTCAGAGGGTTCCTCTATTATTGGTAAAGGCTAGTAGAGGAGCAGGTCCCACATTACCAGGTGTTCCCACCATTTGACAGGCATAACAAGAAAAGCAATAATTGTCTATATCAGTCCCCTTTGGCCAATAGAAATTATAAGTTAAACGGGACCTGGTTTTCTGAACTCTTATTGGCTGCCATCAATATTTCCTGGGTACCACTGTTATCCAAGCTTCCAGCAGGTCTCTAGCTATGGTTTCCCAGTCTCATCTTCCCAATACATCTTTTCTCGATCAGACTCAGTGGGAGGCTTTCCTGCCAGACGTCTCACTTCCCTAGAGTGGGATCTGTCTGCTGATCAGTGTCTCCTAACAGTGGCTGGGTGACTGCAATGGCTTGTTCTGGGGGTGGGGTTGGTACTTTGTGTGACTCCATGTCAGTAAAACCTTTTTTATGACATCCCCCATTCATCCACCTCAAGAGATAACCCACAGTCCTTAGCCTGACGTGTGACAAATGTCACCGAGATAAAGTGCAGACTCAACATTATCTGCTAAAGTTTTAGACAATTTTGGTTCAGGTAAAGAGAGATTTAAACTTTCCCGCTTCCCATTAGACTGTACCCTTGAATCAGGACATGGAACATATGAAAAGATGGGGTTAATCTCTAGTACAATAGAGGAGGAGTTGAGTAAGATGTAATTAGATGGTCAGGAGCAACCAAAGAGAGAGGTTAGGGTTAGGGGGTTAGGGTTAGGGGTGAGGGGAGTTAGGGTTAGGGGGGAGGGTTAGGGTTAGGGGGTTAGGGGAGTTAGGGTTAGGGGTGAGCGGGGTTAGGGTTAGGGGAGTTAAATGATGAGGTTAGGGTTAGGGTTAGGGGTTAGGGTTAGGGGTGAGGGTTAGGGTTAGGGGAGTTAAAGGATGAGGTTAGGGTTAGGGGTTAGGGGTTAGGGGTTAGGGTTAGGGGTGAGGGGAGTTAAAGGATGAGGTTAGGGTTAGGGGTGAGGGGAGTTAAAGGATGAGGTTAGGGTTAGGGTTAGGGGTTAGGGTTAGGGGTGAGGGGAGTTAAAGGATGAGGTTAGGGTTAGGGTTAGGGGTGAGGGGAGTTAAAGGACAAGGTTGGTCTCTCCGACCTTTTATTGTAGCTTTCACAACCTGCTGTTGGTTTCTTGTCTGGATCCTGGAATGGCCGGACCTGTTGGAAGATGTATAGGTACATGAATGGTCAACAAGTCAGCACAGTACATAAAACAGACCATGCAGTATACATACATGTCACCTTTATAAAGGGTCAGACATTACCCTTAATTTTATGAATGAAAAAGCTGCCTGAAATTGATCTTCTCATGCCCACGTAACTCATCCCAAAATGCACCCACATGCCTATCACTTGCTCCAAAATTCTACCACATGCCACTCGCACCTTCCGCATGCCCTCCAGACACACTGATTGGGAAACACAAGTCGTTGGCACCCAGATCATCAGCACATATGTTGCTTTGGATAAAGGATTCGTGAAATTGGTATAATGTGTGCTAATTCTAAGACATAAACCATTTCATCTTCTACTACAGGGCAGATTTAGGGTTTAGAGTAACACAGCACCCGAAGGGAAATACAAAATCATATATCTCATGATTAAACCCAAAAATGGCAGAACAGAACAATATAACAAAACAGGCATGGGCTTATATAAGGAACACACAGAAAAGTACAAACACTGGAGGAATCATTTATATCTGGATGGAAAAGTCCACCTGTCAGAGTCCTGCAGTCCGACAATCTAAGAGGTATATTTACTAGCCGTCGGTTCTCTGCGCTTTGCTGTAATTTGTTTAAAACAGCAATTTTATTCATTATAAACCCAATGGGCTTTGTCTGTAATGAAATTGCCATTTTAAAAAATAACAGCAAAACGATGAGAAGGGACTAAGATTAGGAATGTTACTGAAGAAAACTGCCAGCTAAATCTTCTATCTGTTTTACATTGATGTACTTGCAATATTGTTTGTATTGATTATAAGAAATATTTTATAACATACTGCACTATGTGGCTGCCCTACACTTCTTGTTTATATTGAGAGTCATGAGTCCTATGGAGATGAGGCAGAAATAGGAGAGTATTTGAGTTGAAATAAGCAATGTAATATATAATTGTTGGTACGTAGACACTTTTTCTATAGTGTCACTGGTGGACCTGATTCGCTAAGGAAAGTAAGGCAAAAAATGAGTATATTTGCTTCTGGACAAACCATGTTACAATGCTAAGGGTGCATATTAGAGTATTATTTTGCACATAAGATAAATACTGGCTGCCTTTTCATGTAGCACAGAAATACCTGATAGGATCCCCTCCTCTTAACCAACATTGTGGAGGATTGGCCAAGTACGATCTGCTGAAAGAACTTCTTTTAGTACTTTATTCAGTGTGTGCACACGGGTGTATAGTCTGTGGTAATATTGCGCTATTGTTCTTTTTATTATTAGGTATGAACACATGGAGCTGTTTGAAGATTGTTTAAGACTCCAGATTTACAGATAAGCTGTTTGAGTTCCTCTCTATGGTTAGCATGTAATACACGTGATAGAGTACTTGTTACTGCAATAGGAGACGCCTTTAACCTTCTTCTCCTCTACATTGTTTAAGAGAATATAATATTTTCATGACTAAATGCCAAGAAGAAAATGAAGTTACCCACTGAGTCTGTCTCTCTGTCTGTGTGTGTGTTGGGAATTTAGACTGTAAGCTCCAATGGGGCAGGGACTGATGTGAGTGAGTTCTCTGTACAGCGCTGCGGAATCAGTGGCGCTATATAAATAAATGATGATGATGAAGTTACCCACTGAGTCTGTCTGTGTGGCAGCAGGAGAGAGAAGACGCTCTTTACTCCTCCTGTAATGGTGATGCTACTTCTGATATTTCAAAGCCTGAACAAAGCATAATGATTTAAAGTATATTTTATTTATATCATGAAGATGAGAATGGAAAATTCCTGCAGAGGTCTGTGGTACGATAATGTACCAAATATTCCAGGACTTTGGGCAGCGATAAAAGACAAACACATCTCTGCTTCTGTATCCCACTCTCTGCCGAAAGTTCAGAGGTTATTTGCAACTTGTTCCACTGTGTAAATAAGCCGTATTGTTTGTTTAGTGTACATGATGGAAGCGACTACATCAGTACCCTGGCAAATCTCTTCCTATTGCTTCCAATAATGAGGTGGAGTTCAGGAATCAACGCTATTAAACTTCTTGCTGGAAATTTATTGAAGCACTTGAGGCTGTACAAGAGAAGTGAACATAAACATCAATTGTCATATGAGCTCATATAGCCTAATAACTATTTATCCAAATGGCGCAAATATGAGGAGAATGCAGAGATGCAATAACACACAAGATAAGATAAAGACGAGACAGAGTGATTTGTATTGTTTTTACTGAGCTCATATCCAGGGAAGATTCTGTGTGAACTAGGGAGGTGCGGGCGGTGCCGTCGCCCAGGGCGCAAGCCCAAGGGGGGCGCAGCAGCTGCCCGCTACCTGGCCCTGTATTTACAGGCTTTTACTTTCACAGTCTGACAGGAAGTTCGGCATTTGGAATGCAAACTTGCTGAACTTCCTGTCAGTGGAATGCGTTCCACTGCGGAAGTAAGTAAAAGCGCTCTCCCTGATCCTTCCACAGAAGGGATGTTTGTTAGTGATCACTGCTCATCTGGCATTGTGCGCCACAGTCCGGTCTGACAGAAGCCGCAGCGTCTGGCACACACAGGTCACAAGGTGAAGGATTGTGGAGCTAATTCTGAACAATGTTCCTCATTACTTATACGTCGCGCTGCCACAAACTAGCTCTTATTAAACCATGGATTTCACTCAAATGTATTCACATCTTATGTCTCAGCTACTGATATCGTTTATCACATAGATGGAACCCAGGCCCAGGAGCTAAAAATGGTCCACTTTGTGCTACAGGAGGTAAAAGTGCATTTATTTCATAAGCTGTTATGGGATACCCAAAAATATTTGATATGACCGTAGAAGTGTCACCAACGGTCCAGAGCACTGCTCCCACGTTATGCCTTGTTTATGTAGATTGTAAGCTTTTGGGAACTATTCCATTAATACTGTTAGAAACTGGTATAACTGTAATATAAATTTTATCAGCTTCTTTTTATAGTAACTTGATGTAATAGACCGGCCCCAGTGTGTGTTCCTGTACTGTTATTATATGGAATGTCTGTAGAATACGTCCTATTGTAACTAGAGGATGAAAGGAGAAATATGACAAGATACAGACGCGGCTCCTAAAGTGGAGACAATAGAGGTCTGGATTACGTTTCCTAAACCTAACAAAGTATTAAATGCGTCGTCCGTGTGCGATTGTATTGTTGTGTGTGAGCTCCATGTAATGTTGTATATATGTCCTACTGGTGTTACAGCCTCAGATCTGCAGAGCGGCTCTTCTGGGAGATAGGACTCACAGTAACTGGAACATTTGTGGACCTGCTGTTCCGGGTGATGTTTCGTATAATACACGTTACTTCCAGCTAGAAAGTGACTTTTCCCTGTGCTCCGGAGCACTCGTCCCCCCTTTCTCTGTTTGATTTGTGTTGAGGTTTTGCAGGAACCTGATCTTGGCAGGGGCACATGCAGGATTGTTAGGGGGGGGGGATTGTTAGGGGGGGGGGTCCCCCCCCACCGAAAAAAAACAAAAAAAAAACACAGCGAGAGCTCATGCGCAGCAGTTCCGTTTCGGCAGCACTGTACTATACAGCACCGCCGCGGACGCTTCTTTGACAGCGCCGCGGCTGCTGTATAGTACAGTGCCAGTATGTAGACCACTTCTATAGCGGAGGGGAGGGGTTTCAGGAGACCCAGAAACCCCCCCCTGCGAGCGCCACTGCTTTTCGGTATATATTTTTGCATACTTTAAATGGTCATTAGGGCAGAGGACCAGTTGTTATATATATATATATATATATATATATATATATATGTATTTGCAAATATGTGTAACAGAATTCTTTCAGTAAAGTGCTAGCCACACCCCCACATTAGGTTGGCCACACCCACTTGACAAATGTCACTCCCACTTAGATGGGGGGCATTGGTGCCCTGTCTCCCCCACTAAAGTGTCTAGTTACGGCACTGATGTGGACATAAGCTTTGAGTCACTTAAAGGTGTCTATAAAGTCTGCAGTCTGACGGGTGGATAACACAGCAAGAGACTCCAATAGATTATCTGCTCTGGAGAAATTGGCCTGACAGACTTATATCAGAAGTTACACAGCCGCTGTCATTGCGGAGGAGTGTATGTGAGTGTTACCTGGCCGAGCACAGCAATCCTCGCCATGGAGGATCGTATGTGAGTAATATCTTGTCCTCATACAAAAGCCTGCTAACAATCTCAGACTGTCAGATTACTACCTTGTGAGACTGAATCATTTCTGCACAACTTGGGCTTACAATGTAAGTGCATATAGGAGATATAATTGTGATGTAGAATGACACATAAGTTAAATACTGACTGTTTTTTCATGTAGCACACAAATATCAACTTTAAATTTCAGTGTACAAATAAGCTATCAAGTATTTGTGTCTTACATGAAAACTTATGTGCAAAACAGAACACTCATTTGCACCCCTTCCATTGTAACATGGTTTTGTCCAGGAGACTGAAATAAGGATCCTCTTCATTTAAGATCCTTAATGAATCAGGCCCCAGGAGCTGAAGATATATCTCTAGAGGAGCAACATTGAGCGGAGAGATTAAAAATATGAGACCAAACTGGAAATCTCCTCTGGAGGGGGGCACACATTACTTGTGCAGATTTGGGTATCAGATCAGAGTTTGATATGAAAAGACTAAACTGAGGAAGATGACTTTATGGAGAAGAAGATTCTTGTGGAACATGGACCAGCTGATTATCAGTCTATCTCGTTCCGCTAACCCTTGTAAAACCTATACTCTAATGTAACTTAATTAACCTAAACCAGACCTAAATTAAACACTAACGTCCAATGCTAACTACCAATTAACTTGCCCAACTGTATAACAATACTAACCTATGTTATCCTAATGAATTAACTAATCTGTCTATACTATCCATGCTTACTTAAATTAACTATAGGCAACATCTTACTTTTCCAATCCGCAAGAAACTCGCAGCTTGATAAATTTGAGACTTAATATTGTTTAAGTGATTACACTGGAGGGACAGCAGGTGGCGCTGTTACTAAATGTGTTACTGTGTTATCACTCTGTATTATAGAGATGTACTCTGTTGTACAGGTATGATCTAGTAATGTTATATGAGTGATTACACTGGATGGACAGCAGGTGGCGCTGTTACTAAATGTGTTACTGTGTTATCACTCTGTATTATAGAGATGTACTCTGTTGTACAGGTATGATCTAGTAATGTTATATGAGTGATTACACTGGATGGACAGCAGGTGGTGCTGTTACTAAATGTGTTACTGTGTTATCACTCTGTATTATAGAGATGTACTCTGTTGTACAGGTATGATCTAGTAATGTTATATGAGTGATTACACTGGAGGGACAGCAGGTGGCGCTGTTACTAAATGTGTTACTGTGTTATCACTCTGTATTATAGAGATGTACTCTGTTGTACAGGTATGATCTAGTAATGTTATATGAGTGATTACACTGGAGGGACAGCAGGTGGCGCTGTTACTAAATGTGTTACTGTGTTATCACTCTGTATTATAGAAATGTACTCTGTTGTACAGGTATGATCTAGTAATGTTATATGAGTGATTACACTGGAGGGACAGCAGGTGGCGCTGTTACTAAATGTGTTACTGTGTTATCACTCTGTATTATAGAGATGTACTCTGTTGTACAAATATGATCTAGTAATGTTATATGAGTGATTACACTGGATGGACAGCAGGTGGTGCTGTTACTAAATGTGTTACTGTGTTATCACTCTGTATTATAGAAATGTACTCTGTTGTACAGGTATGATCTAGTAATGTTATATGAGTGATTACACTGGAAGGACAGCAGGTGGCGCTGTTACTAAATGTAATGTGTTTCTGCCTACTTGCAGTGATAAATCCACCTTTGCTTCAAGAAACTATGTCTGCTATTTCTTCTGTGGTTTTGTGAATTTTAAAGCAGGATGTAATTTTTATGTGGGCCATTTATTTTAGGAGCATTAGCTGTAAAAGAGTTTGAAGTTTCACTCTCAATTTCTCTCCGTAACCTGTAATAATGCCCACACACTAGTAAACTACCTTAAAGCCAGCCCAGTCTGACCCTAAAAGCTCTTCCACCTTCACCCTCAGGAAACAAATTTGACACAGAGGATCTCACCATCCCATCAACCAAGGCTGACATTGCAGTCATCCTCTAAGTCCAAGCCAAGAGTAAAGTGTTGGCGGCTAGAACCCCGATGAGACTCTACTCATGCTTCGGAAGTCCAACCATCAGAATCCTGCACATCCACCCCGTCCTCATCCAATGGAAAGCAGCAAAGGTCCTTTGCTCAAAGAGCCCTAAAGTGCCAATTTGACTTCTCTAAACGTAAAACTCCATTGAGTATACTCTGTTAATTCTCTTGTATTTGACTCATCTAGCCCTGTTGGATTTTATCTGCCATCGTCCTAGTCATTTATCAGTTTCAATTCTCCTGTTCTCCAAGTGATTAATCACAAACATTTGCATTTAACTTGGTTCATCAAACAGCAGAGACCTCTAAGATACTTTTGTTCAAGAACTCGATTGGACTTCCAGAGATAGAATGGTTCCTGTTCTTGTCATTCATTGGAGCTTACCGTTAGGTGTCCTGCACAACCAGCTGGCATACAAGGAGCATTTCAGGTGTCTGTGCAGCCATAGACTACTGCTCATCGATTCAAATTCAGGAAGAAGATCCACGTCTGCTAATGCATCGTAGGCACCTGCTACTCTGAGGACGGACATAAACTGTGGATAACTCACACTTCTTTGCACATTATTATACTGTAGAATGTATTGTTTGCGTATGTTAATCTTGCAAATTTGCTTACATTGCATGTAGCACTCATTTTGCCCTCCCTCACATAATCATTCCCCTGCCAGCTGGCACTAATGCCCCACACTAGTTGATATACTTCTTTTTTTATTCCTGCATAAAGATGGCCACTAATGCACAATGAACCCCTATACCTCAATCTCGCTAACTTTCTGACAAAATGTCAGCTCCAGAGGAGTCCTGTCACGGGCACTAGGAGTCTTTACCCAGGGATCACCAGGTGATAGGCTTACCAGAGCAGTATAGGTGGTAATATGGTACTCTGGTAGCAGGGTGATCACGGAACAGGAAATAGCAGATGATGAGATGCTCAGGAAAGTCTATGACTAGCAGCACTGGCAATATGGAGGTAGTAATACACGAGGAACTGTATGGACAAAGGACACGTGAAGGTAGTCAGTGGTCTGCGGTAGCAAGTTGTACCACTGCTATAGTGAGGAGGAATGTCCAACAGAAACGAGGAGGTGATGAGATTCAGCGGTCTGCGGATAGCAAGTTGTACCGCTGTCTGAGTGAAGGAATGGAATCCAAGTGGAGGTATCCGGGGAGTCAGTGGTCTGCGTTAGCAAGTTGTACCACTGCTATGTGAGAGGATACTGGAACAGGTGAAACTGTAAACAGGAGTCAGTGGTCTGCCACTAGCAAGTTGTACTACTGAATATATATGTGAGGAGGTGCACGGGGAGAGACTGCAACACAATATATACACGGGCACCTTGACTTTGATCCACAGTAATATGCACAATATAAATGTATAAATGACTGAACAACACTGCCAATATAGAAAGTCTCTTGAAGTAACCCGGCATGAGAAAACACAGTCAATGATGGCAGTAGAGTCAGCAGATAGTACACTCCAGAGGAGAACCAACACAGTCAATGATGGCAATAGACTCAGCGGATAGTACACTCCAGAGGAGAACCAACACAGTCCAGCAAGGTATGCAATACACAGCACAGTCAATGGGAAGTATGCATACCGTGGTTCAGGAGAAGGCAGTCAGACAGGAGTGCAGAGATACCTGAAGGGCAGGAGGCCAGCAGGATACAAGTCCCTGGATGGGTGAAGCAGGGGTCTAGCAGGTGCAGCGCACAGGTAGGTAGACCAGCAGGGAACACAGGAAGGTGTGGAGAGCGGATCAGCAGTAGATGGATGAGTAGCGCTGAGAAGTAACAGCAGCGGGTCTCTGCGGGAACACGGAGGTAACCAATAGCAACCAGCAGGTGCAGTAACGATGGGACACCGGAGCAGAGTTGAACTGGAACAGATGATCACGGAGAGTAGCGGGTAGCAATAGGCAGCAGACTCAAGGAAACACGGTAGAGTAGACAAGGACTGAAGACTGAAGCGCACAGAGGCAGCGGATAGGAATCAGCCAAACAGTCACGATGAAACACAGACGGGTTGCAGGTTGAAGACTGTAGTGCACGGAGGCAGCGGATAGGAATCAGCTAGCAGTCACGATGATGAAACACAGACGAGTTGCAGGTTGAAGCCTGTAGTGCACGGAGGCAGCGGATAGGAATCAGCTGGCAGTCACAATCATGAACAGGTGAGTGGATGTGGTTGAAGCCTGTAATGCACGGAGGCAGCGGATAGGCATCAGCTAACAGTCCCAATGATATATGGTAGAGTTGAAGTGATTAGAAGACTGTAGTGCACGGAGGCAGCGGATAGGAATCAGCTCACAGTCACGATGATATAGTAGATGGTAGAAGTGGTATGGGAACCACAGTAGCAGAAGTGGTTTGGAAACCACAGAGGTAGAAGTGGTTTGGAAACCACAGGAATCAGCAGGGCTGAATGAACAAGGAAACACAGGAACACCTTCAGAGACTCATGGGGAATGAGACTCCAAGATCAGGCAATGTGGTGATGACCACAGGTGCTTAATATAGGGAGGTTGCCTGATCTGCCAATTAAGTTAAAGGAACATACACTGGAGGTATAGAAAGGGCTGCGCATGCGCAGTCCCTCAGGATGGAGGACGGCCACGGTTCCTAAATGTCCGGGAAGAAGCACTCACAGTCCGGTGAGTGACAGTACCCCCCCTTTTAAAGGTGGGCACAGAACGCCTGGAACCGGGCTTGTCCGGATTTTTGGAATAAAACTTCTTCAGAAGGGCAGGAGCATTAAGATCTTCAGCTTTGATCCATGAACGCTCTTCAGGACCAAAGCCCTTCCAATGAACGAGGAAACGGAGGACTCCTCGCGAAATTTTTGCATCCAATACCTCAGTAATCTCGAAATCCTCCTCCTGATGAACTTGAACTGGCTGCGGTGCTGAGGGAGGAGTCGAGAAACGGTTGATGATGAGAGGTTTGAGCAAGGACACATGGAAGGCATTGGAAATCCGAAGATTCTTAGGAAGAAGAAGTTTAACACATACTGGATTGATAACTTGAATGATCCTATATGGACCAATAAAACGAGGGGCGAATTTCATAGATGGAACCTTCAAACGAATATTTTTGGTAGATAACCAAACCCGATCTCCAATTTTTAGTGGTGGAATAGCCCGCCTCTTCTTATCTGCGAAAGACTTATATTTATTAGATGTCTTCCTTAAACAGGTTTTGACCTGAGACCAGATATTTTTGAAGGTTTGACAAGCAGTCTCCACAGCAGGAACTTGGGTGGGCGGGAGGGCAGGAAATTCCGGAAAAGACGGATGGTGACCGTAGACCACAAAGAATGGAGTTTTGGATGATGACTCATGGTACATGTTGTTATGGGCGAATTCAGCCCAAGGGAGCAATTCTACCCAGTTGTCTTGGTTGGCTGAAGAGAACATCCTAATAAAAGTTTCAAGATCTTGATTGACTCGTTCCGTTTGTCCGTTAGATTGCGGATGGTAAGACGATGAGAGTGCTAATCGTATGCCCAAGGTTTTACAAAGGGCCCGCCAGAATCTGGAAACGAATTGTACTCCTCTATCCGACACAATCTCAGACGGACATCCATGGATGCGGAAGATTTCTTTAATGAAATGTTCAGCCAGAGTAGACGAGGAAGGTAAACCGGACAGAGGGACGAAATGGGCCATCTTCGAAAATCTGTCTACCACTACCCAAATAGTATTGTGATTCTTACTTGGTGGCAAATCAGTAACGAAATCCATACTAATATGGGTCCAAGGCTTGGACGGAATGGGTAGTGGTCGCAGCAACCCTGCTGGAGTTCTGCGGGAGGATTTGAACTGAGAACATAAATCACAGGAAGCAATAAACTCTTTGACGTCTCTCCTCATTGAAGGCCACCAGTAACTACGAGAGAGAATCTCAAAGGTCTTGTGTTCACCGGCGTGTCCAGAAAAACGAGAGGCATGGAACCACGAAAGGATTTTCCTCCTCAGAGTAGGAGGCACAAGGGTCTTCCCAAATGGTAGCATTTTGGTGGATGAAGCAGCCAGAGAAATACATTTGGGGTCTAGAATAGCATGGTTGGGAACCTCTTCTACATCAGAGGACGTCACAAAAGCTCGAGATAGAGCGTCAGCTTTCTTGTTCTTAGCGGCTGGTTTGAAGGTTATAATTAATTCAAAACGGGAAAAGAAAAGAGACCATCTTGCTTGACGAGGGTTCAAGCATTGAGCAGATTGCAAATATGACAAGTTCTTATGATCCGTGAAGATCGTCACCGGATGGCGAGCTCCTTCCAACAAGTATCTCCATTCCTCTAATGCAGCTTTGATGGCCAGCAACTCCTTGTCCCCGATAGTATAATTTTTCTCTGCGGGCAGAAGACCCCGAGAGTAGAAGGCACAAGGATGTAATTTTTGTTGCTCCGAGCGTTGGGAGAGAATAGCTCCTAAGCCCACATTAGAGGCATCTACTTCTAGGAAGAAGGGGAGTGTCACATCAGGTTGTCGCAGAATGGGAGCAGACGAGAAGGACTCTTTGAGGATTTGAAAGGCTTGGAGAGCCTCAGATGACCATTGCTTAGTATTAGCCCCTTTCCGAGTTAAGGCCACAATGGGAGATGCAATGGATGAGAAGTCTTGAATGAAGCGTCTATAGTAATTGGCAAAACCTAAAAAACGCTGGATGGCACGAAGAGTAGTTGGCTGAGGCCAATGTAGTACAGCATTTACTTTGTCTGGATCCATCTTCAGGCCAACTCCGGAAACTATATACCCCAAGAATGGAATCTGGGGTAACTCGAATGAACATTTTTCCAATTTACAGAACAATGAGTTTTTCCGTAGTCTGGAGAGGACCTCTGCCACATGTTGGTGATGAGAAGGCAGGTCCTGTGAGAAGATCAATATGTCGTCCAGGTAGACAACGACACATACATATAATAAGTCCCGAAAGATCTCATTGATGAAACCCTGGAAAACCGCGGGGGCATTACACAGCCCAAAGGGCATTACTAAATATTCGTAATGCCCATCTCTGGTGTTAAACGCGGTCTTCCATTCGTCACCGGAACGGATTCTAATTAAATTGTAGGCACCACGAAGATCCAACTTAGTAAATATCCGAGCTCCCTTGATGCGATCAAATAGCTCAGTGATCAGCGGAATGGGATACCGATTCTTGATAGTAATGGCGTTGAGTCCACGAAAATCTATACAAGGGCGTAATGATCCATCCTTCTTTTTGACGAAGAAGAACCCAGCTCCAGCGGGAGAGGTGGAAGGTCGAATGAACCCACGCTGGAGATTCTCCTGTATGTACTCAGATGTGGCTTGAGTTTCAGGTAACGAGAGAGGATAGACCCGACCCCTGGGAGGAGTCTTGCCAGGTAGAAGGTCGATCGGACAATCCCAAGAACGATGAGGAGGAAGACGTTCAGACTGAGCTTTATCAAACACATCGGCAAATGAAGCATACTGAGGAGGGAGTCCCGGGGAGGACGATGAGATGGAAGATTGCTGTACTTTAAGAGGAATAACTTGAGAGAGACAACGATGGTGACATTCAGGCCCCCAAGACGTAACTTGAGGGGTGCGCCAGTCAATCTGGGGAGAGTGACATTGAAGCCATGGAAGGCCTAAGACAATCGGACTTGTCGTAACAGGAAGAATTAAAAACGAAATTTCTTCATGGTGTAGTACACCAATCTGAAGGGTTACTGGAGACGTACTCTGGGTGATGAGACCATTGATGAGACGTGATCCATCTATAGCCGTCACAGTAATGGGTGTTTTTAAAGTGATCACTGGTAGGGACCATTGATTCACTAGTGATTTAGAAATGAAATTTCCTGCTGCTCCGGAATCAATCAATGCCTGTGACTCAAAGGATTTGGTAGCAAAGGAAATCGTAACATCGAAAGCGCAGACTTTAGATTTCATAGACAATGGAGAGGACTCCAGGGACCCTAACTTCACCTCTCCAGAACTAGTTAGGGCCTGGCATTTCCCGATTTCTTAGGGCAAGAACTGAGCATATGTGTGGAATCAGCACAATAGATACAGAGTCTATTCTTTACTCTTCGTTTCCTCTCTTCTAAAGATAATTTGGAACGTCCTATCTCCATGGGAATCACAGAAGGTGAAACTGGACGAAATTGAGGGTTTAAACGAAGAGGTGCTTTAGCAGAAGTTGTTTTCTCAGATTCTCTTTCACGAAATCTCATGTCTACACGATGGCAAAGAGAGATCAAATCTTCTAGTGACGAAGGAAGCTCTTGGGTAGTCAGTGCATCTTTAATTTTATCGGAGAGCCCCTGCCAGAAGGCGGCAACTAATGCTTCAGTGTTCCACTGAAGTTCAGAGGCTAAGATCCTAAATTGAATGACATACTGTCCTACTGTATGGGAGCCTTGTCGCAAACGAAGAATGCTGGAAGCAGCGGAGGTCACACGACCTGGTTCATCGAACACACTTCGGAACGTGGAAATGAATTTGGCACTATCTTGTAGAATTGGATCGTTTCTTTCCCACAGAGGGGAGGCCCAAGCCAGGGCTTGTCCAGAAAACAATGAGATAAGATAGGCCACTCTGGAACGATGGGTAGAAAAATTTTGAGGTTGGAGTTCAAAATGGACTGAACATTGGTTAAGGAAACCTCTACAAGTTTTGGGGTCCCCGTCATATTTTGACGGAGTAGGCAGGTGAAGCGTAGGAGCTGTAGACACCTGGGATGGCACTGGGGAAACGGAGGAAAGCACAGGAGCTTCAATACTAGCTGTAACAGTCTGTCCAGATGTTCCTTGGGAGGTTAACGATTGGTAACATTGAAGTAACAGCTGTTGGCGAGCATCCTGTTGCTCCACACGGCTGACCAGATGCTGCAGCATCTCTTTAGCAGTAGGTTCCGTATCTGGGTCTGTCATGGCCTGATCTTACTGTCACGGGCACTAGGAGTCTTTACCCAGGGATCACCAGGTGATAGGCTTACCAGAGCAGTATAGGTGGTAATATGGTACTCTGGTAGCAGGGTGATCACGGAACAGGAAATAGCAGATGATGAGATGCTCAGGAAAGTCTATGACTAGCAGCACTGGCAATATGGAGGTAGTAATACACGAGGAACTGTATGGACAAAGGACACGTGAAGGTAGTCAGTGGTCTGCGGTAGCAAGTTGTACCACTGCTATAGTGAGGAGGAATGTCCAACAGAAACGAGGAGGTGATGAGATTCAGCGGTCTGCGGATAGCAAGTTGTACCGCTGTCTGAGTGAAGGAATGGAATCCAAGTGGAGGTATCCGGGGAGTCAGTGGTCTGCGTTAGCAAGTTGTACCACTGCTATGTGAGAGGATACTGGAACAGGTGAAACTGTAAACAGGAGTCAGTGGTCTGCCACTAGCAAGTTGTACTACTGAATATATATGTGAGGAGGTGCACGGGGAGAGACTGCAACACAATATATACACGGGCACCTTGACTTTGATCCACAGTAATATGCACAATATAAATGTATAAATGACTGAACAACACTGCCAATATAGAAAGTCTCTTGAAGTAACCCGGCATGAGATAACACAGTCAATGATGGCAGTAGAGTCAGCAGATAGTACACTCCAGAGGAGAACCAACACAGTCAATGATGGCAATAGACTCAGCGGATAGTACACTCCAGAGGAGAACCAACACAGTCCAGCAAGGTATGCAATACACAGCACAGTCAATGGGAAGTATGCATACCGTGGTTCAGGAGAAGGCAGTCAGACAGGAGTGCAGAGATACCTGAAGGGCAGGAGGCCAGCAGGATACAAGTCCCTGGATGGGTGAAGCAGGGGTCTAGCAGGTGCAGCGCACAGGTAGGTAGACCAGCAGGGAACACAGGAAGGTGTGGAGAGCGGATCAGCAGTAGATGGATGAGTAGCGCTGAGAAGTAACAGCAGCGGGTCTCTGCGGGAACACGGAGGTAACCAATAGCAACCAGCAGGTGCAGTAACGATGGGACACCGGAGCAGAGTTGAACTGGAACAGATGATCACGGAGAGTAGCGGGTAGCAATAGGCAGCAGACTCAAGGAAACACGGTAGAGTAGACAAGGACTGAAGACTGAAGCGCACAGAGGCAGCGGATAGGAATCAGCCAAACAGTCACGATGAAACACAGACGGGTTGCAGGTTGAAGACTGTAGTGCACGGAGGCAGCGGATAGGAATCAGCTAGCAGTCACGATGATGAAACACAGACGAGTTGCAGGTTGAAGCCTGTAGTGCACGGAGGCAGCGGATAGGAATCAGCTGGCAGTCACAATCATGAACAGGTGAGTGGATGTGGTTGAAGCCTGTAATGCACGGAGGCAGCGGATAGGCATCAGCTAACAGTCCCAATGATATATGGTAGAGTTGAAGTGATTAGAAGACTGTAGTGCACGGAGGCAGCGGATAGGAATCAGCTCACAGTCACGATGATATAGTAGATGGTAGAAGTGGTATGGGAACCACAGTAGCAGAAGTGGTTTGGAAACCACAGAGGTAGAAGTGGTTTGGAAACCACAGGAATCAGCAGGGCTGAATGAACAAGGAAACACAGGAACACCTTCAGAGACTCATGGGGAATGAGACTCCAAGATCAGGCAATGTGGTGATGACCACAGGTGCTTAATATAGGGAGGTTGCCTGATCTGCCAATTAAGTTAAAGGAACATACACTGGAGGTATAGAAAGGGCTGCGCATGCGCAGTCCCTCAGGATGGAGGACGGCCACGGTTCCTAAATGTCCGGGAAGAAGCACTCACAGTCCGGTGAGTGACAAGTCCCTTCTGGTCGTTAGAACCAGCTTCAGACACCTTAGGCGTTTTTGCCGCTTCCTAACCTGGACCCGACTTCCTGCAATATTCATGCTAATGACCCTAGCCCTTGTCAGAAACTGCTTGAAGCCTCAAAATGGTCACCCAATTAGGTATGGTCCATAAGTCCAGGGTCGGACTGGCCCGTCGGGGGTATCCTCCGATAAGCCCCGTCCATGATGGCCTGATGGCTCCCCTCTTCACTGGGGGCGGGTACCTTAAAAAAAAAAAAATACTCACATAATCGAGGCGCCGGCGTCCCTCCTCCCTACTCTCTGCTCCATTCACACTGAATGTAGGGCGTGACGTCATCACGCCCGACGTTCAGTGAGGAGCGGCGCAGAGATTAGTCGGCAAGAAGATAGAAGACAAGAAGAGAAAAAAAGAGAAGAAAGAATCCGATAGAATAGGTAAGTAAAGGAACGGAAGTAAGGGGGAGCAAAGGCAGTATGGCAGAGTGTGAAGGGGGAGCAAAGGCAACATGGCAGATTGTGAAGGGGGAGCAAAGGCAGCATGGCACAGGGTGATGAAGGGGGGCCAAAGTAGCATGGCAGAGTGTGAAGGGGGGCCAAAGCAGCATGGCAAAGTGTGAAGGGGGGGCCAAAGCAGCATGGCAGAGTGTGAAGGGGGGCCAAAGCAGCATGGCACAGGGTGATGAAGGGGGCCAAAGCAGCATGGCACAGGGTGATGAAGGTGGGCCAAAGCAGCATGGCACAGGGTGATGAAGGTGGGCCAAAGCAGCATGGCACAGGGTGATGAAGGGGGGCCAAAGCAGCATGGCACAGGGTGATGAAGGGGGGCCAAAGCAGCATGGCACAGGGTGATGAAGGGGGGCCAAAGCAGCATGGCACAGGGTGATGAAGGTGGGCCAAAGCAGCATGGCACAGGGTGATGAAGGGGGGCCAAAGCAGCATGGCACAGGGTGATGAAGGGGGGCCAAAGCAGCATGGCACAGGGTGATGAAGGGGGGCCAAAGCAGCATGGCACAGGGTGATGAAGGGGGGCCAAAGCAGCATGGCACAGGGTGATGAAGGGGGGCCAAAGCAGCATGGCACAGGGTGATGAAGGGGGGCCAAAGCAGCATGGCACAGGGTGATGAAGGGGGGCCAAAGCAGCATGGCACAGGGTGATGAAGGGGGGCCAAAGCAGCATGGCACAGGGTGATGAAGGGGGGCCAAAGCAGCATGGCACAGGGTGATGAAGGGGGGCCAAAGCAGCATGGCACAGGGTGATGAAAGGGGCGGCCAGGAGAAGGGGGGAGCAAAGGCAGCATGGAGGGAACAGTGGGATCATAAGGGGGCACAGCATGGTGATGAAGGGGCACAGTAATGTGTGTGTGTGTGTGTGGTAGGTGGTGGCTAACTAATGCGTGCTAATATGTTTGTGGGGTGATGATGGGACAATTTAATTTTATAGTGGGGACTATTAATTTAAGATGGGGTGGTTTGGGGGCTATTAATTGAGGAACTGAGTTTGAGGAGCATGAGGTCTATTTATTAAATGTGAATATTTAATGACAGTGACGGTTACAGGAAATAGGTATATTAATTATAAGTAAATGCTATTAATTTATTGACGGGGCTTTGGAGGGAGGAAAATAGGTTTATTTTTTAAATGGGAATACTATTATTTTAATGTTGGGGCTGGAGGAAGGCCTAAGTATTAATTGTGGGTCCTAGTGATTTAACGCCAGGGCTGGTTGGAATTTTCTAAATGTACCCATTTTTTTTTCCAAGTAGGGCCCCCAACATTCCAGGATCCAGACAAGTCGCAACTAAAGAAACCAGCAGCCACAGGTGGTAAAAGTGGCAAGAACAGGTAGGACAGTCTGTCAAATGTTCTGAATCTAGTGGGACAATCCCAATTTTTGGTGACTGTTCTGCCCAATCTAAGGAGCAGGTCAAGTGTTTATATACACACTGCATTCTTTATATACTACACTATGATGCTAGCTGTCCTTTGTGGGCTGACCACTCCCCCTCTAGTATCTGGTCTCGCCTCTATGATGGCTCACCACACCCCCTCTGGTGGAGCCCTAGCATTGCAGTCCCCCAGTGGGCCCTTCATGTCCCAGTCCGACACTGCATAAGTCTACAGGCTCGGAGGAGGATTACAGGTATATAGCAGCAAAGTGAGAACTAAGCCTTCACTTTACTGCCAAAGTCCCTCAGATGGCTAAATCAGGGCTTCTATGAAAAAGAAGACAAGGATTTCAGGCAAAGCAATGTTCTTACTAGAGATGGGCGGGTCCGGTTCCCCGAAAACCGAGCCCACCCGAACTCTGGGTATCCGAGTACCGAGCGCTGCTCTCCCGAACGTCATCGTGAGTTCGTCAGATCTCGGGGATCGGTTCTCGCGATACTTCAAGATTATAAATACACGCCTCCACAGCAATCCATCGCCATTTGACAGAGGGAGAGAGCAGGGTGTAGTCACAGGCTGATTAGAGCAGGGACAGAGAATCCAATATTCTGATTCCAATTGTAACAAAAATTGCTAGAGAAGAGAGGAGGATAGAGGTTTTCTATTTTCAATATTTGGCACTCCCCAGGGCTTTTGGGGTGTCCCCCATAATTGTGCATAAATATTTCTGGCTGTCAAAATTACTATCTGCCAGCAGTATCTACCAACTAATTTTTAGCACTCCCCAGTGCTTTTGGGGTGTCCCCCATAATTGTGCACAAATATTTCTGGCTGTCAAAATTACTATCTGTCAGCAGTATCTACCAACTAATTTTTAGCACTCCCCAGTGCTTTGGGCTCAGAATGGATTCAAAGCATTCCACATATGATCAGAATGAGCAACCAGGTTCTGTCACCAGTCCTGATGTTAGTGTTCCCAGTACGTCATCTGGGCAAGGCGATGTCAAACTACACAGTGTTTCGAAATCAGTCCAAAAAACAAAAATTTACTGTGTTGAAGCGAAAAAGAAGTGTTACTGAGCAAAAGTTAAGTGCCGATAAAAATAAAATTGGCAACATGCCATTCTACACACGCAGTGGCAAAGAGAGAATGAGGCCTTCACCTTTGGCTATTAGTGGCAGATCCCAAAAAGTTACAGAGCCTACAATTGGTGCACAACTACTGTTACGCGTCAAAGCCGAGCTGCAAGATAACAGTAAGGCATTAAAGGATAATGTATGCTCTGATTCAGAAATTACACCAATCCCTGTGGAGAGTCCAACCAACAGTGGGATGTCTAATCGTGAGCATTTTGCTGATGTGTGCCTTAATAGCACGAGTGTAGCCGGTGATACACAAATTGAAGATGCCACTTTGGAATTAGAAGAGGATGAGGGGGAGATTTGTTTAGGCGACGAGGGCGCTAATGAGGATGTTGATGAGGATGAGGTTGTTAGTGTAAGTCCTGCACCAGTGGCAGCAGTTCTGGCACGTGACAAGAAAAAGGCCATTGTCATGCCTGGGCATAAAACAAAAAAATCCACTTCTTATGTGTGGAATTATTTCTCCCCAAATCCAGACAACAATTGTATAGCCATTTGTAGTGTATGTCAAGCCACAGTCAGTCGAGGGAGGGACCTTAACCATCTTGGAACCTCGTCTATGTTACGCCATTTAACAAGAGTTCATGGCAAAGTGTTGAGGAAAGCTGAAGGTTCTTCCCAAAAAATTACAAGCACTCCATCATCAGCTAAGACCCTCCGCTCACCGACATCCCGACGGCTACAAAATACATCCACCACACCATTCTCATCAATATCCTCAGTAGCGCTCGGAGTTAGCCCGGCATCCCACTTAAGGCTGGATGACTCCGGCACTATTATTGATTCCTCTGAAGAAAGCGTTAGTCCCACTGCTGCTGCTGCTGCTGCTGGGGGTGAATCGTCAGCCCAGAGGCAGGTCAAGAAAATGAGCAGTCCTACATTTCAGCAATTAACTGTGAAACAATCATTTGCGAGGGGAAGCAAATATGACAGCAGTCACCCAGTCGCCAAGCGAATCACAGACGCCATGACTGCAATGTTAGTGTTAGATCTGCGTCCAATCTCCACAATAAACGCAGCTGGTTTTTTACATTTAATTGAGGTTTTGTGTCCGCGTTACAGAATTCCATCGCAACACCAATTCTCCCGTAAAGCAATTACACAACTATACCAAAAAGTGTGTACAAATGTAGAGATTGCGCTGAAAAATTCCATTCTGCCCACTGTCCACTTAACCACAGATATGTGGACAAGTGGAAGTGGGCAAACCAAAGACTATATGACTGTGACAGCCCACTGGGTTGGTCATTCACCTTCACCAGCAAGAACAGCAGCAGCATGTACACCACTACGTAACATTTGTCACAGAGAGGCCACTCTTTGTATCACCGGCTTCACTAACAGGCATACAGCTGACAATTTGTTACGCAAACTGAGAGATGCGATTGATACATGGCTTATACCACTTGGACTCTCCCCAGGGTATGTCATTTCTGATAACGCCAACAATATAGTGCGAGCATTACAGCTGGGTGATTTCCAGCACATTCCCTGTTTTGCTCACACCATCAACTTGGTGGTGCAGAGCTTCCTACAAAATAACCGTGAGGTGCAGGAGATGCTTTCGGTGACCCGTAAAATTTCAGGCCATTTCAGGCATTCTGCCACAGCATGTAGGAGATTACAGCAGCTCCAAGAGCAGTTTAACTTGCCCTGCCACCAACTTAAGCAAGAGGTGGTAACTAGGTGGAATTCCACCCTGTACATGCTTCAGAGGATGGAGGAACAGCGCAAAGCCATCCAAGCATATTGCACAAGCCATGACATTGGGAAAGGAGGGGGGATGAATTTCACTCTTGCACAGTGGGGAATCCTTTCAGTGCTGTGCAAGGTGCTGAAACCATTTGAAGTTGTGACGTGTGAGGTGAGTGCAGACTCTGCTAGTTTGAGCCAAGTCATTCCTTTAATTAGACTATTGGAAAAGCAGCTTGAGAAAATGAAGGAGGAGCTGAAAGCAAGCAATTCAGCAAAGTATGTTGGCCTTGTCGATCAAGTACTTAATTCTCTTCACAATGATCCTCGAGTTATTAAGATCTTGAACTCGGATCAGTACGTTTTGGCCACTGTGCTTGATCCAAGGTTTAAGACCTACATTGAGTCTTTACTTGTAAATGAGCGAGATGTGAACTTTTGCAAGGAGCTATTGCTCAGCAAGTTGGCCACTGAACTGGGCCTCGGCTTGACGACGTGTCCTCCTTCACTTTCTCAAGCTGCTGCTGCTTGTAAAAAATTAAATTTCCCAAAAAGAAGCAGGGAAGATGCAGGGGGCATACCAGAACAATTTAACATCTGGGCTGGTTTGAAGGATTTTTCAAAAAAATGTGTCACATTGCCCATAACTCCATCCAATACGAGTATAAACATGCAAAGGATGGTGGAGGATTACTTTCAAGAGGTAGTTGATATGGAAATGTCAGACAGTCCCTTTCCTTACTGGGAAGAAAAGCAGGCCATTTGGAAACCCATGTATAAACTTGCTTTGCAATACCTAAGCTGCCCACTCTCCAGTGTGTACTCTTAACGAGTGTTCAGCACAGCAGGAAACTTAGTCAGTGATCACCGTAGAAGGTTACTTCCCAAAAATGTGGAGAAAATGATGTTTATAAAAATGAACTACATCTTCCACGAGGAAGCCTTCACCATCCAAGACATCCAAGCACTGACTGTTCTCTAATGGCGGATTCAAGCGGCGATGAATTGATAGTCTGTGATGATGACGTACACACTGATGAGGGTGAGGATGAAGCTGAAGATGATGACGATAACATCTTTTTAAAACTTTCTATGTAAGTGTAGGGTGCAATCTACCCCCAAAGAGGAAAGGGACTTGGGGCATTTCCATATCACGTACCATCTTGAAAGGCTGCTGTTAGGGCAATTTATCCTTAAGGGTAGGGTGTCATAGACAGAGTGACCCTAAACTGGCTTTGTCCATTTTTCATAATATTGTACAGTCTATAACGGCTGAATTTTTTTGTATTTTCGACAAGTGGAGGGGGGCCTAGAGAGACAGAAAGCAAACTGCCTTTTTCCATTTCTTTACATATTTAACTAGAACTGTAGGGTGTAATATACATCCAAAGATGATGGCTGCATTGCCAATATGCATAGATGGAAAGGAAGACAATCTGTTTTGTGTGTAGAATAAATGAAGGCCTACCTACCAGGAATTAAACTGTTTTTTGGATGATTTATTACCTCTACAATTAGATTACTTATCTATGAAACAGTTGGAGCACTAAATTGGGTTATTTTAGGCCCAAAAACATTGATTTTACAACAAAATAGCAAAACAAAACCAAACAAAACCAAAACCAAAACACGCAATGGCAGCTTTGCAAAACCAAAACACGACGGTAATCCAGATCGAAAACCGAATACAAAACCAAAACACGGGGGTCAGTGACCATCTCTAGTTCTTACTATTAAATCCAGATTACAGAGGAGTTCTTGAACTGTAGAATTGGTTGTTACTAATGTGTACTGTACATACAATCTGGTTTTATTTTTTCTCTTACATGTTCTGTGCTCTAGTGCATACGCGATGTTTTTATTACAAAGACGATACCGTGACAGTCATCAGTTGGCACTTACACCTGCCCTGTAGCTGGTGCAAATGATAGCGCTTAAAAAAAACATTCGTACAAGATGCCCAGAGCTTGAATTGGCTGCATCCGCATTGACATGCCCTCGGCAGGCCCTTAATGTGCATTACCTAGGTTTATCTGCCTCTTCCCCTTTAAGTAGTAGGCAGTAGTAAGTGTCTCTCGGTTTACCATGAATTGCATGCAATTGCGTGCATGGGAGTAAAGTCTGTTTCTGAGCATGCACAGAGCAATGTTACCATAAGAGACCTTCTGAAGATAAATTAGGCCCTCTATGCTCAATCATCATCATCAGAAACAAAGTCCCCAGGACTCGCCCGATAGGTCAATTGGTTCCATTGACCTTTCCTGTAAAACCTTGGACACATTTGTTCATGGACTTTATTGTTGATTTGCCACCTTCTACAGGACACAATACTATTTGGGTTGTGGTAGACCGTTTCAGCAAAATGGCACATTTCATTCCATTAACCAGGCTTCCTACAGCTCGAGATCTGGCCATTCTCTTCATTCACAACATATTTTCCGGCCCCATGGACTTCCTTCCGATATGGTTTCTGATCGTGGTTCACAATTCATAGCGCAGTTCTGGAAATCCTTCTGTACCCTTCTCGGAATCCGGATAAGTCTGTCATTTGCATACCACCCTCAGTCTAATGGGCAAACTGAAAGGGTTAACCAGTCACTGGAACAGTTCCTCCGATGTTATACTTCAGAATTCCATGACAACTGGTCCTCTTTGCTGCCCTGGGCAGAGTTTGCCTACAATAAGTCATCTCATTCAGCTACTCAAACTTCCCCGTTCTACTGTAATTTCAGTTTCCATCCCAGGTCTAATTCTCTATATTCTCTCAAATCTGCTGGTATTCCGGAGATTCATTCCACAGCTGCTGATCTGAAGGTAATTTGGAGGAAAGTTCAGTCCTCCTTGAAGAAGTCCTCAGTGTCGGGCAAAAAAAAATTCCGGATCGCCACCGTACCGCCTGCTCATTCAAAGTGGGCCAGAAAGTGTGGCTGTCAACTCGAAATATTAGGCTCAAACAGCCTTGTAAAAAACTGGGCCCTAAATTTATTGGTCCGTTCATGATCACCAAACAGATCAACCCGGTAGCTTTTAGATTGAAGATTCTTGGCTCACTAAAGATTTCCAAACACGTTTCATTGTTCATTACTTAAACCAGTATTATACCCGAGTCAATCCCAGCCGACAGGGCTTTCTGTGGGAAATAGGAACACACCACAAAAATTTGTGGTCCAGAAATTTCTTGACTCCAAAAAAGTGTAGGGGCAGGTACACTTCTTAGTACAATGGAAAAAACGTGGATTAGAGGAACGATCCTGGGTCCCGCGAAGACGACTATGTGCGCCTAAACAGTTGAAGGATTTCTTCAAAAAATTTCCAAAGAAACCTGGATGTCGGGGTCCCTCGACCCCTCCTCAAGGGGGGGGGTACTGTTACGAGCCGCGGCGGTGCCCAGCCGCCGCGACTCTCCTACCTGCGTCCCGGCAGTCGCTATGGCGACCGGGACGTCACTTCCGCCCATGACCCGGATGGACGCTTCAGCGCTGCGTCCCGGCGGTGAGAAGCCGGGCGCATGCGCTCAACAATATTACAACACCTGTGGGCTAATTAATCTAGGTGAGAGGGGGCTGAGGATTATCAGAGCCAGGCTCTGATTGGCTGGGCTTACTACTTAAGGCAATGAGGTCTGCTACCTCATTGCCGGTTATAGCTTCTGTGCTCCAGTCTGCTGACCTGCTTGTTCCTGTTCCTGTATTCTGATACTGCTACTGATTTCCCGTGTATGACCTTTGGCTTTGAATTGGACTTCGCTTGTGTTTCCTGTGACCCTGATTTCTGGCCTGTTTACCGTTTCTGCTATCCGCCTGTGACCCCTGACCTCAGCTTGTTTACCGATACTGTTGTCTGCTGCCGGCCCTTGACCTCTGCGTGGACCTCACTCCGCTTGCCTGGGTTCTCCCCAGCTGGTACACACTTTACGACCCTCTGTCAGTCTGCGGCCCAGTCTGTCCCCACCATCAGGGGCTCCAGTGAACACCTGATTGGCAGAGTAGATTCCAGGTTGTGTTGTGCCGGCTGGAGGGGTTCCTAACACCTACACTAAGATCTCCCGGTTTTCAAAAAGCCAGCCTTATCAGCGACATTACTAAAGTTTCAGTCTCTAAGAGCCCCCTTGCCCTTCCTTCTCAGTTCTCAATTGGAGGAGCTGGATAAGCACCCTGATAAAGTTTTCATGCATATCCCATAGTTGCCTACTCTCCCGGAATGTCAGGGAGACTCCTGAATTTTTGGGAGTTCTCTTGGCTCCCAGGAGAGCCGTGCAACGTCCCACATCCTGCCCTCTTTGTTGGTGAAGTGGGGTGGGTCTAAATGTGTCATCCCAGCCCCACCACTGTAGTGATAGGCTGATACTGGTAAAGTTTGACAGCGGCAGGGCCTAACTACGGGAGTCACGTGGTCACCCCCTCCTGGAGATCATGCTGCAAAGTTGGCAAGTATGGCATATCCTCAATGTGGGCAGATGTTTGGTGTAAGTCATTGTAAGCACCCGAAGACACCATCCTGGAAGCAGCTCCTCAACAAAATCTGGTACTATGGAGAAAGTTTCTGCATACTTAAGTAACAAATCTCACAAATACAACCAAATCTGGTGCAATTGGTTCATTTATAATAGCCTATCTCCATAAGGTGATCCTTTCCAAAGTCTTTCTTACCTTCTACTGTAGTTATACTTAAGCATTAGTCTCTATAAATGACCCAGGCACACACACATGCTCTTCATAAAAAATGGCAGCCACTAGGTCTGTTTATAACCTGACACTTTCCCACATTGTCAGAGCTGAAAGCCCCAGGATATAAATAAGCTTAGTGGCTGTCATTTTTTCATTATGCAACAGGAACTCCTGCAGCCAGGAGCCAGTGTTCATCGTCTGTGAGAGGTTTTTTTTTATGTTTCCAAGCATGTTGAAGTGGATTATTTTGATTATTCAAACTGGAAGAAAAGAATTTTTTTTTGCCAACCTGGGATAAATTTTGTATTTTTTTGGACAATCACGGACCTTTGGAATTAATTTCATTAGTTATATTTTGAAAGCTTGGAAGTTTGGAATCACTACAGATGAAGAACTTGGTGGTTGGTGAGTATTACTGTTTTTTTTTATTTATTTTAAATACATTTATTTGTCAAACGAGGTGTGTGGCTTATTGAAATTTTATGTTGGTGCACTACAGGTCCCGGCGGTTCGCCAAGTGCCAGCATGCCCTGGAAGCCATGGCTATGCTGGTGCTTGTAGTACTAAAAGCTACAGCATGCCCAAACTGTTACTGGCAGCTATTGGGCCTTGATGGGACCTGTAGTGTGCCAACACAAAATGGTTTGTTTACAATAAAAATATATTTTATTACCCCACATCCACTGCCCAGGAGTGTGGGAAGAGCCCCAGTGCTTTTAACATGGGGCTGGGTACCACAAAGGGGGGTCTGTTTTTGTTTTTTGAAGACTCCATCTCCCTAGGGAATCCAGCTCTGTGCTGACCAGCCTGGGGCTGGTTGTCATTATGGCAGGAGGACCCCCCACTGTGGAGGCACCCCACACTCCCCCCCCTCCCCGATTTAGCTAGTACCAGCCCAGACAGGCAGCACTAAGGTTAATCTGGGTGGGGAAGGTGGGGGGGGGGGGCACTGTTTGTTAGTTATATACTGTATTGTGCCGCCGGACCTACTGGCAGTACTAGGGTTAATGTGTTTTGGGGGGTAGTGTTAATGATTGCTTCTGTAATGCCAGCATTGCCCATTGAATGTCGATGTGGTGACTGTCAACATTACTACTGTAGACAGTCACAATGTCACCATTTTAAACATGTGGCAGAATGAATGTGTCGACATATTCACAGTAGTACAATAGTAACCACCCATACACAACACATATATACACACAAGTTAACCCGTGCATGATACTCATGCATTCTAGTCAAATCAAGCTACTTAAGGTGTTAAAAAGGTTCTTGTCATGCATTTGGGCCATAGCCCAGGCCTCCTCAGGGGAAGAGCGTTACTTCCCGACGTAAGCGCCCTTTTTTAACGTGGTTTTGTCCACATGTCACCACCTCATCATTCTTCTCCATCACCTCATCCTTCATTTTCATCCCACATCTATCCAGATGTCTATCCAGACACAGGGATCTCTCTCAGCGGTCCTGAGTATCACACTCCTCTCGCTCTGTCACCCCCGGCAACGACCAACCACTCCCCACTGTCACCCCTGGCAACCACCAACCACTCCCAACTGTCACCCCCAGCAACCACCAACCACTCCCCACTGTCACCCCCGGCAACATCCAACCACTCCCAACTGTCACTTCTCCTTCAAGTAATATATACATATTTTTTTAAATCTTTATAAACACTTTTAACAATTAACAAATTAAATTAAATTAAAAACATCTTAGTATACCAAATTTCAGCCCTTTCTGAATTTTTTTCCCCACACACACTAAGAATTTAGTAGGTCAGTGTATAACTCCGCCCAGCAGGTGGCGCTGCAGCTTGGTTTTATTTTTTCCACACACACACACACACACAGACAGACTAACACACGCCACTAAGCATTTATAATATAGATTTTTACACTATTAATTAACTTGCTGGCTCTGCATCACCCATACACTAAATAGTCGTTCAATTTAATTAAACAGACCTCTTTAACCCATGCAATGCCTCAGCACTGAGTATTACTTTTTCGGCGCTGCAGTGCACATTCCTAATACATGTATTTTTGTAACATATAATCTAAAATAATATATTTTAATCAATAATTTCCTAGCACCGATAAATTAACCCCTCCAGAGCCGGAGCACATTTAAAGACACTGCGTCCGGCCACAACCCACGTCACTTATTCTGTACCACTGCTTGTGCAGGTGCTCCCACTTTGGATACTGACAACGCTCATTATACTGTATTTAAAAACATAAATAAAATCCTTAAAAATGAAAACACACCTGATTGTTTCATGGGGTTGCTGAGTTCAATCAGTACAATGCTTTACAGATCTGTCTTTATGGTAAGACCTTGACAGAAAGACAGTGCTCAGATAAAGTGCTGAAACATATCTGCTATAGAGCCAGTGACAGATTCTGTAACGTTAAACTGAACACAGAAAGCAGCTTCCTTATTAAGATCACGGCCCCTTTGGATACTGATAGCTCCGTGTAGAGCTCCTCTGGAAGGTAAATGTGACTGCAGGTGAGCAGAGCCAACATGGAGAGTAGACCCAAGTCAGCTAGTGCCTAGATCCAAGCCCAGGGGATCAGCACATGGCATCATAAGCTGTCAGCCTAGTGACAGAGAGGGAGGCTGAGGAGAGATCTTTACTCTTCTATTAGGACTAAGCTTGTATAGAGACTGCTATAATAAAGGTCATCATGAGAGATAGTCTGGTGCCCAATACAGAAGACTGTGCTGTTATTTCAGCCAGCACAGACCACTACATATACATGATGATATCCTAGCATATAGTTATGGGAATGTCCAATCAGAAACCTCAGAGAAATATCATTTCTCCATAAAATTAAACACAAATTAAAAGTGCCCTCAGTTATATCTATCTATCTATCTATCTAATATCTATATATCTATCTATCTCCTATCTATCTCATATCTATCCCTATTCATATGTATCTATCTAAATCATATCTATCTCATATCTATCTATCTATATCATATCTATCTATCTATATCATATCTATCTATCTCCTATCTATCTCATATCTATCTCTATTCATATCTATCTATCTATCTCATATCATATCTATCTATCTATCTATCTATATCATATCTATCTATCTATCTCCTATCTATCTCATATTTATCTATTCCTATTCATATGTATCTATCTATCTATCTCATATCTATCTATATATATCATATCTATCTATATATATCATATCTATCTATATATATCATATCTATCTATCTATCTATCTAATATCTATCTATCTAATATCTATCTGTCTATCTAATATCTATCTATTCCTATTCATATATATCTATCTCTCATATCTATCCCTATTCATATCTATCTATCTATCTCTATTCATATCACCATCATCAACATTTATATATATATATAGCGCCAGCAAAGTCCGTAGAGCTTTACAATTGTATCTATATCATATCTATCTATATCATATCTATATATCTATATCATATCTATCTATATATCTATATCTATATCATATCTATCTATATCTATCTATATATCTATATCTATATCATATCTATCTATATCATATCTATCTATATCTATCTATATATCTATATCATATCTATCTATATCTATCTATATATCTATATCATATCTATCTATATCTATCTATATATCTATATCATATCTATCTATATCATAGCTATCTATATCTATCTATATATCTATCTATATATCTATCTATATCTATCTATATATCTATATCATATCTATCTATATCTATCTATATATCTATATCATATCTATCTATATCTATCTATATATCTATATCATATCTATCTATATCATATCTATCTATATCATATCTATCTATATCATATCTATATCTATCTATCTATATCATATCTATCTATATCATATCTATCTATATCATATCTATCTATATCATATCTATCTCATATCTATCTATCTCATATCTATCTATCTCATATCTATCTATCTCATATCTATCTATCTCATATCTATCTATCTCATATCTATCTATCTCATATCTATCTATCTCATATCTATCTATATCTATCTATATCATATCTATCTATCTATATCTATCTATCTCATATCTATCTATCTATATCTATCTATCTCATATCTATCTATATCTATCTATCTATATCTATCTATATCTATCTATCTATCTCATATCTATCTATCTCATATCTATCTATCTCATATCTATCTATATCATATCTATCTATCTCATATCTATCTATCTCATATCTATCTATATCTATCTATCTATCTCATATCTATCTATCTCATATCTATCTATCTCATATCTATCTATATCATATCTATCTATATCATATCTATCTATATCATATCTATCTATATCATATCTATCTATATCATATCTATATCTATCTATCTATCTATCTATCTATCTATATCATATATCTGTCTATGTATCTGTCTCATACCTATCTATCTATATCATATATCTGTCTATGTATCTATCTCATATCTATCTATCTATATCATATATCTGTCTATGTATCTGTCTCATATCTATCTATCTATATCATACATCTGTCTATCTATCTATCTATATCATATATCTGTCTATGTATCTATCTATCTATATCATATATCTGTCTATGTATCTGTCTCATATCTATCTATCTATATCATATATCTGTCTATCTATCTCATATCTATCTATCTATATCATATATCTGTCTATGTATCTGTCTCATATCTATCTATCTATATCATATATCTGTCTATGTATCTGTCTCATATCTATCTATCTATATCATATATCTGTCTATGTATCTATCTCATATCTATCTATCTATATCATATATCTGTCTATGTATCTATCTCATATCTATCTATCTATATCATATATTTATCTATCTATCTCATATCTATCTATCTATATCATATATCTATCTATATCATATCTATCTATATCATATCTATCTATATCATATCTATCTATATCTATCTATATATCTATATCATATCTATCTATATCATATCTATCTATATATCTATATCATATCTATCTATATCATATCTATCTATATCATATCTATCTATATCATATCTATCTATATCATATCTATCTATATCATATCTATCTATATCATATCTATCTATATCTATATATCTATATCATATCTATCTATATCTATCTATATATCTATATCATATCTATCTATATCATATCTATCTATATCTATCTATATATCTATATCATATCTATCTATATCTATCTATATATCTATATCATATCTATCTATATCTATCTATATATCTATATCATATCTATCTATATCTATCTATATATCTATATCATATCTATCTATATCTATCTATATATCTATATCATATCTATCTATATCATATCTATCTATATCATATCTATCTATATCATATCTATCTATATCATATCTATCTATATCATATCTATCTATATCATATCTATCTATATCTATCTATCTATATCATATCTATCTATATCATATCTATCTATATCATATCTATCTATATCATATCTATCTATATCATATCTATCTATATCATATATCTGTCTATCTATCTATCTATCTCATATCTATCTATATATCTATCTCATATCTATCAATCTATCTCATATCTATCTAACTATCCCTATTCATATCTATCTCTATTCATATCACCATCATCAACATTTATTTATATAGCGCCAGCAAATTCCGTAGAGCTTTACAATTGTATCTATATCATATCTATATATCTAATATCTATCTATCTATCTCATATCTATCTATCTCATATCTATCTATATATATATATATATATATATCATATCTATCTATATCTTATCTATATCATATCTATCTATATCATATCTATCTATATCATATCTATCTATATCATATCTATCTATATCATATCTATCTATATCATATCTATCTATATCATATCTATCTATCTATCTATATCATATCTATCTATATATATATATATATATATATATATATATATCTCATATCTATCTATCTCATATCTAATTATATATCTAATATCTATCTATATATCTATCTATATATTTAATATCTATCTATATATCTATCTATCTATCTCATATCTATCTATCTCATATCTATCTATATATCTAATATCTGTCTATGTATCTGTCAGTTAGTTTATCTGTCTATTTCTCATGTGTTCCATATATTCTGATAGATTTATAAATTTATTTTTAAATGAACTGTGTATAAATTTGTGGAGGTTTAAACAAAATTTAGATCCTGAAAAAAGCTTAAATACTCTAAACTAGAACTGGTGGTTCATCTATTTATTCATATATTCAGGGTAATGTTATTGTTACATGTAAACATCATCATTATTTATAATAAATGTAGTAGCTTTTTCTTCATGTCACTAATTCGGTCAATTACGTACAATGCATACAAACATTAATATCTTGTACATGTACCTACAGTTATCAGCTTGCACAATGACTTACCTTTTTGACAGATATTGTGGTAGCTGTCCGACTGCAAATGACATATAACTAAGATTTTGTTTAGTCAGTTTTGTGTAGATAACCTTATATCTTCATATATAGAATTTCCTGTTGAGCAATGTTTCCTGTAGTTAAAGCATTTAAAGAAAGAAAAAAAAGAGAGGGGGTTAGGTTCCTTTTTTAAATCGCTCATCAAGCCACCGGTCTGTAGGTGGTAAATAGGTCTGTACGTGAGTGACCTTGCGCAATCTTCATAGCGCGCCTGATTCATTAGCGATCGGATCTTGTGCTTAAGTTACAATCAGTATTTTACGAACAAACGGGGAGATAAGAAATTGTCAATTCAATAAGGAATGGAAAGTTGAAAAGCACGCCCACCTTCAGTCCTTTACGCAACGGAATATAAGATGCATCGGATCTTAAGCTCATCTTATAATACGCATCGCAACTTCCGCGTGCTACGTAACGACAAGGGTGGGAGGTGCTAAAGGTTTGTTTACCAAATGTTTAAACACACTCGGGAGTGTATAAGCCAGCACAGTTGTAACCTAATTATTCATTGTAACACTTACAAGTTTATAGAACCTTGGACAAATGATTTGGATTTGTTTTGAATTAGTACTAAAAGTATTAATTTTTTTCCTCCTTCTAAAAATATAACATCTAATTAGTGTCCGATTAGGAAAACATTTTACAGAAGGTATTTGGGTAAGGCCTTGTAACCTGTGAAAATCACCTTTGGACAACTGTGAGCATTGTCCCCAAACATGGCGTCCCACTCTTTTTGCAATAGAACTTATCTCCTACTGTAATGGTATAAATGTCTGTAAAATAAGGTCAGCAAGTAGCCTTAGTGAGTAGCACTTCTGCCTCCCTGCACTGGGGCCATGAGTTTGCATCCCGAACATGGCTTGTTGGTCTGGAGTTTGGGCCTCAATCATTAAGTAAAGTAAATGTAGCACCCTAAAATCAGGGCCCTGGGGTCTAAGTACGTGGCATTAATTAGGGATTTTACATTTCAAATACGGATACACATTCATATTTGGGGTAAGCCACCTCCTTGGCAAAAACTAAACTGTGAAACTATTCTTACAAATAAAGCAACTATTACAGTTTCACAGTATTTTATCTGATTAATAGAGAACTTACATCTTATGATCTAGTCTCTGAGCTCATGTACAAGCTGGGGTTGGCGCAGGCTAAGGTCGCTCCACCTATGCTGGAGCTGGACGACCGAGCGCCTGCTGTTGAAACGCATCATTATATTCCGGCGCACCCTCCGGTACTCACCCAATTTGAGCTCATTGCTCACATACTGTCCCGACGACAAGCTGTCCATACCCTCGGTCAGTACTCTGAGCTCACGTCTCGTAAAGCTCTTCATCTCTCAAACCAGTACTCTGCTCTGTGATTGGTTCTCAGAGCACCTGCGTCCATGCTTAGGTTACTCTTTACAACATGTCTGCTTGTCATCCATTCCTCGTATCCTAGCAAACAGGGGGCGGCCCAAAGGGAATTGTACTCCGCTATACGCAATTACAGGCACTTGATTTAGAACTGCTAGTTTTTGGCAAAGCTGAGTTGTAAATGTAAGTGTAGAAATAAAGTGGAACAGTTTAAGGTAACTACGAGAAGAAGCATACAGTCATTTATTTATGGTTTAAAATGTGTCTAATTTAAAACATAACTTGCTGATATGGTTTTGATAATGTTCACAGGAACACATTTTTCCTGCCCTAATTTGCCTCATGAATCTGCTCCTCCTATCCTCATCACAAACTTTGACAAATTAAATTTTAACTAATACAGAGGGTATAGTGGTGTTATTTACAGTGAGTGTGATTGGAGGCTAGTAGGAGACTCTGGCATGAGGGACAAGAATGAACTACGTATAGCACATGATTTGCTTTAGCTATCGTTGTGACATCTATGAGGCAAATGCAGAAAGACTGGTTTTCAAACGATAATGCTGTAAGAACTAGGTGAGAAAATGCAATGTGCATTTAGATGTCCTCGGCCAAATAACCCCATTAGTACCACAACACTAGAGATGTACAATATTAAATTACAACATTTAGGCAAAAAATAATCCTTGTGAAATCTCAATAGAGAGTGTGAGGGAGAGTGTGCCAGAGGTGGGCACAGCGGTGGGTACAGTGGTGGGCACAGCGGTGGGTACAGCGGTGAGAACAGAGGTGGGAACAGAGGTGGGTACAGCGGTGAGAACAGAGGTGGGTACAGTGGTGGGTACAGTGGTGGGCACAGCGGTGGGTACAGCGGTGGGTACAGTGGTGGGCACAGCGGTGGGTACAGTGGTGGGTACAGTGGTGGGCACAGCGGTGGGTACAGCGGTGGGTACAGAGGTGGGTACAGAGATGGGTACAGAGGTGGGTACAGAGGTGGGTACAGAGGTGAGAACAGAGGTGGGTACAGAGGTGGGTACAGAGGTGGGTACAGCGGTGAGAACAGAGGTGGGTACAGAGGTGGGTACAGAGGTGAGAACAGAGGTGAGAACAGAGGTGGGTACAGAGGTGGGTACAGCGGTGAGAACAGAGGTGGGTACAGAGGTGGGTACAGAGGTGGGTACAGAGGTGAGAACAGAGGTGGGTACAGAGGTGAGAACAGAGGTGGGTACAGAGGTGGGTACAGCGGTGAGAACAGAGGTGGGTACAGAGGTGGGTACAGAGGTGGGTACAGCGGTGGGTACAGAGGTGGGTACAGAGGTGGGAACAGAGGTGGGTACAGAGGTGGGTACAGAGGTGGGTACAGAGGTGGGTACAGAGGTGGGTACAGCGGTGAGAACAGAGGTGGGTACAGAGGTGGGTACAGAGGTGAGAACAGAGGTGGGTACAGAGGTGGGTACAGAGGTGAGAACAGAGGTGGGTACAGAGGTGGGTACAGAGGTGAGAACAGAGGTGGGTACAGAGGTGGGTACAGCGGTGAGAACAGAGGTGGGTACAGAGGTGGGTACAGCGGTGAGAACAGAGGTGGGTACAGAGGTGGGTACAGAGGTGAGAACAGAGGTGGGTACAGCGGTGGGTACAGCGGTGGGTACAGCGGTGGGTACAGAGGTGAGTACAGAGGTGGGTACAGAGGTGAGAACAGCGGTGAGAACAGAGGTGGGTACAGAGGTGGGTACAGCGGTGGGTACAGAGATGGGTACAGAGGTGGGTACAGAGGTGGGTACAGCGGTGAGAACAGAGGTGGGTACAGAGGTGGGTACAGAGGTGAGAACAGAGGTGGGTACAGAGGTGGGTACAGAGGTGGGTACAGAGGTGAGTACAGAGGTGGGTACAGCGGTGGGTACAGAGGTGGGTACAGAGATGGGTACAGAGGTGGGTACAGAGGTGAGAACAGAGGTGAGTACAGAGGTGAGTACAGAGGTGAGTACAGCGGTGAGAACAGAGGTGGGTACAGAGGTGGGTACAGCGGTGGGTACAGAGGTGGGTACAGAGGTGGGTACAGAGGTGGGTACAGAGGTGGGTACAGAGGTGAGTACAGAGATGGGTACAGCGGTGAGTACAGAGGTGGGTACAGAGATGGGTACAGAGGTGGGTACAGAGGTGGGTACAGAGGTGAGTACAGAGGTGGGTACAGCGGTGAGAACAGAGGTGGGTACAGAGATGGGTATAGAGGTGGGTACAGCGGTGAGTACAGAGGTGGGTACAGAGATGGGTACAGAGGTGAGTACAGAGGTGAGTACAGAGATGAGAACAGAGGTGGGTACAGAGGTGGGTATAGAGGTGGGTACAGCGGTGAGTACAGAGGTGGGTACAGAGATGGGTACAGAGGTGAGTACAGAGGTGAGTACAGAGGTGAGTACAGAGGTGGGTACAGCGGTGAGAACAGAGGTGGGTACAGAGGTGGGTACAGAGGTGGGTACAGAGGTGGGTACAGAGGTGAGTACAGAGGTCGGTACAGAGGTGGGTACAGAGGTGGGTACAGAGGTGGGTACAGCGGTGAGAACAGAGGTGGGTACAGAGGTGGGTACAGAGGTGAGTACAGAGGTGGGTACAGCGGTGAGAACAGAGGTGGGTACAGCGGTGAGAACAGCGGTGAGAACAGAGATGGGTACAGAGGTGGGTACAGAGATGGGTACAGAGGTGAGTACAGAGATGGGTACAGAGGTGGGTACAGAGATGGGTACAGAGGTGGGTACAGAGATGGGTACAGCGGTGAGAACAGAGGTGGGTACAGAGATGGGTACAGCGGTGAGAACAGAGGTGGGTACAGAGGTGGGTACAGAGGTGAGTACAGAGGTCGGTACAGAGGTGGGTACAGAGGTGGGTACAGAGGTGGGTACAGCGGTGAGAACAGAGGTGGGTACAGAGGTGGGTACAGCGGTGGGTACAGAGGTGGGTACAGAGGTGGGTACAGAGGTGGGTACAGCGGTGGGTACAGAGGTGGGTACAGAGGTGGGTACAGAGGTGGGTACAGAGGTGGGTACAGAGATGGGTACAGAGGTGGGTACAGAGGTGAGTACAGAGGTGAGTACAGCGGTGAGAACAGAGGTGAGTACAGAGGTGGGTACAGAGGTGGGTACAGAGGTGGGTACAGAGGTGGGTACAGAGGTGGGTACAGAGGTGAGAACAGAGGTGGGTACAGAGGTGAGTACAGAGGTGGGTACAGCGGTGAGAACAGCGGTGAGAACAGAGGTGGGTACAGAGGTGGGTACAGAGGTGGGTACAGAGGTGGGTACAGCGGTGAGTACAGAGATGGGTACAGAGATGGGTACGGAGGTGGGTACGGAGGTGGGTACGGAGGTGGGTACAGCGGTGAGTACAGAGGTGGGTACAGAGGTGGGTACAGAGGTGGGTACAGAGGTGGGTACAGAGGTGGGTACAGAGATGGGTACAGCGGTGAGAACAGAGGTGGGTACAGAGGTGGGTACAGCGGTGAGAACAGAGGTGGGTACAGAGGTGGGTACAGCGGTGAGAACAGAGGTGGGAACAGAGGTGGGTACAGCGGTGAGAACAGAGATGGGTACAGAGATGGGTACAGAGGTGGGTACAGCGGTGAGACCAGAGGTGGGTACAGAGGTGGGTACAGAGGTAGGTACAGCGGTGAGAACAGAGGTGGGTACAGAGGTGGGTACAGAGGTGGGTACAGCGGTGAGAACAGAGATGGGTACAGAGGTGAGTACAGAGGTGGGTACAGCGGTGGGTACAGCGGTGAGAACAGAGATGGGTACAGAGATGGGTACAGAGGTGGGTACAGAGGTGGGTACACCACAGGAGCGGTTAGAGAGGTAGGAAGTGATCCAGGAGAGAACTGTGTCTAGATGGACAATGGAGTGAAGGATGTGTAGGAGAAGAGGGTGTGTTCAGTGTCCAAAGCAGCAGAGTTACAGGAGAATGAGTATTGCAAAAATAAAATATTAATATTTATTTATAGACAATTACAGTAATCAAATGAAAGATGAAAACAAAAAGATACCAACTCCTCTGTAAACTAAAAATTAGAAAGACCTGCATGTTGGTTTCATCCCATTGGTTAGAAGTGTTGGAAGGCCGGTCATACTGGAACCCATAATGCCTGTCTTCCTTCTCTGCTTAAAATATAAGAGAAAAAGCAACCAACCTTAGGCCATTTTAGAATTAAAAATTAGTTGACTGTACTTTGTACACACCTGTACTTTCAAACAGTAAAATCTACAGTTTGTTGCCTTAACTGTAACACGTGGCCCCCAATAACCTAAAAGGAATAACATAACTAGATACTTACAAGCTACAAAAGGAAACTCCTCCATGTCTTGATCCTTCCGCATGAAATGAAACTTGCCAATTCTCCTTGATTACTGAATATTTTTAGGAGAGGCAGACAAATCCCAGCTAAGAATATAAAAAATATATATAGCCACCATGCTTCAATAAATTCCAAAATATGAATCCAAATATAGATGTGCAATATATATCGGTCACTACCCCCAGTGAGATTGCCAATCTCGAAAAATAGTGGACCAATGCACATATAAAAACAGATGGGGTGCGCCACAATATACTTACGCTAAAAGATTACATCCATATAGATGACAGATGTAGAGTGCTTTTTGATTTATTAATATGCAAAATTATACATATAATTGGATAAAACAATGTAGATCAGTATAATAGAATAAAAACATAATACAATGTGAAAAACAATAATGATATAGTGTCTGGCCAGTACACTTAGTATGTATGTTATATCCTCATGTTACTAAAGAGCTCCATGAAAATAATAAAAAGGAAAATATAAATAAAGTAGCAAAAAGATGGTGATATATGATAATGTCTCCTCACTAATAACTTGAATGTCTCAGTAAAATAAATCGTTGGAGCTCTAAATATGAAAGTAATAAAAAAAGAAATATGAAAAAGAAAAAGAAAAAACTAAAAAACTGAGTGTATAAAAAAATCCCCAAAATTGAATAAACAATGAAAAAATGGGATCATATGTAGTAGATTAAAAAAATAGACACAGTGTGTCTCTTACTGTGACCACCGTGTGTATTCTTCTCTTTTGTAGACATACGAATATACAGTCTCATCTGTGCAGTAAACAGCAGGGCACAGAGTCACTCGCTGTTGTAACTCCCAGTGGAGTTGGGCGTCTGTATATACCCTTTGGTGTGGTAATGAATGGTCCGGTGAGATATCTAGGTAAACCTTCTGAGAATGTTGGAATGGGGTGGCCGAGTTCACTGCGGTCTGTCACAGCATAAGATGCATATTCTATCCACTCCGTTTGGCCCTCAGAAAACACTGTCTCAGCTGCTGTGATGGTAACGAGTCACAGGGTCACTCGTTGTGGTTTCTCTATATCCCAATATCGTGGGGCATCTACACAGACCCTGTCGTATGGTTATAGATGGTCCAATGAGACACCCATGTAGACCCTCCGGGAATAATGAATTAGGGCAGCGGGATTAACTGTAGTCTTACACAGTGTGTGCCGTATGTTCATTCCGCTCTATACAGCCCTGATAGTGTCCATCCAAAAAAAAGGTTATGTAGTGAATGGTAATCCTCTGATGGAATCTAAATTGGGCTCATGGATCCAAAGTAATAACGAGAGTCCTCTTGTGTCACTAACGCGTTTCGTCGGCTCTGTGGCCAACTTTTTCAATGATGGTCTGTGGTAATTTTTATTGGTATTTATAGAACCTGCTTGTATTAATTAGGAACTGGTGTTTCTAATTATCAGCCTGGTTTCTTTTCCTCGTTTGTGTTTGCATATTTCAAGAGTTCTCTGTTCACATATTTCCTATATTCATACATAACTATTATATAAAATATATAACATAGAATCAATATTTGTCCAAAATCAAACCTATACAAACATGTATTTATATGTCTATTTAAGTTTTCACATTAAAATATATAGCTGAAGAGAAAGGATAGAAACCGTTATTCCATATTATTTATAAGTATCAGAAACAGTTATCTGGAATATTAGTGTAGAGACTTAAATTATAATACAATATTTCAAACAAGAAGATCTTTGAACAGGAAACTTTTTGTTTGACAAAAAGATAATTTTGCAAATAAATTATTATTATTTGTTCTTATGGGGACTTGAACCCACAACACCATAGTATCAGAGCAGTGTATATATCAGTTGAGTCACTGCTCCTAATACTAGTCTGTGAACATGTGTATCTTATATAGAAAAAAACTATACATAAAAAAAAAAAAAATATATATATAGAGAATAAAATAGAAAATCAATAAAAATCAAAATGATATAATAAACATGTCAATGCAAAATTTATTTCTAAATAGAATATTCAGTATATAGTAGGATAATGGTTCAGACATAGTACTGAAACATAATTATGTAGGTGAGTACCCTATAATTTATATATCTATATGATGGTGGTTATACAGAATATTTGTTATGGAGAGATTTGTAAAGTCTTTCAGATATAGATGAACCTCAGTTACTTGTAATAATATGGTATGTGTCTATTTAGCCTCCACATCTGTGGATGT